>NC_137832.1:20329721-20552221 GCF_963921795.1 Nannobrachium achirus | reverse complement strand
CCAAATTGTCATGTGAAGCTTGACCAATCCTCAATTCTTCATTCTGGACTGGACATGCACGGGACATTGTACAGGACAGACAAAGCTATGCACGGGACATGTACGCTGTACGGGACAGACAAAGCTATAGTCTACCTTGGAAGCAGTTTTTACCGCTTCAAAAACCATCTAACTCAAGAAAGGACATGGGGACCTAGTGCATGCTAATTGACACTGGTTCGGGTGGATATCGTTAGGCGAGAGGCACTGCTTCCGATGACAGCGTGGCTTGGCCGGTCCTGAATGTGCTGGGCTCTTGTCCCCTCCGGATATGGGTGCTCAGCGTCAGCGCTCATCATCAACGAGATACAAAGGTCCTCTTCACAACCGTCTCTATCCCATCCATTGTGGCAGGGCTGCCTCTAGCCACAGAGCTCCTATGCTTGCTGCAGAACTAAATGCATCTCCTGTCATTGGCGGGCCTCTGTGCCAGTTCAGCTGCTGAATGAACTCAGGTGCTCTGATCTGAGGTAAATGTATTTGCTCAACTAGGGTAACATAATGTTATGGTATGCTAAAAGATAACAGAAAAAACATATCTCACACATAAGATACCTCCTCAATCCTCCCAAAAGCAGACAGACAGACAGACAGACAGACAGACAGACAGACAGACAGATAGATGGATAGAGATAGATAGAAAGACAGACAGACAGACAGACAGACAGACAGACAGACAGACAGACAGACAGACAGACAGACAGACAGACAGACAGACAGACAGAACTACATAATTATTACATAATTACACGATTGCATACATACATAGGCTACATATAATACATACATACAACCGTACATACAACCGTACATACGTACATACATACATACATACATACATACATACATACATACATACATACATACATACATGCATGCATACATGCACATAGATGCATGCATGCAAGTTGTAGGGAAGTCAAACACATGGAACACTTTACAGGCCTCACTTAAATATAGCTTGCTTGTATCCCTAGATCGCTTTAAATCGGATAATTCAACTACGGTGAATCTAAACTGAAACTGTTTTAATTGAGTTTCATATATCATGTTTTTATCTGGTTAAATAAAGGTTAAAAAAAAATTGATGGAATAAATTGAATAGTATATATATATATATATATATATATATATATATATATATATTCTTTCCCTCTATATCATGTATTTTAATCATTTACGTGTTCTGTCTGTTTTTGCATAATATATATATATATATATATATATATATATATATATATATATATATTTTTTTTTTTACTATTGTTTTTGGCACTGCTGAAAAAGAGGGTCCAGCCCTCAATCTGTTCTCCGAGACTTAAATAAAGGTTGGAAAATGAAAGTGTCAAAAGACGACTAAACAGCTTTCGACCATCAGGCTGGCGGAGAGGAGGTAGAGCTCTCTGGTTGGCTGCTACGAGGCGTAGCGGGGGACCCTTTCTAAAATGCAACACATACAGAGTAGTGCTCACAGTAAATGTATTTTGTCTGAATACAGAGGACAGTATATCCATGGTATAAATATTACTACTGCTGCATGTGTTCTCAAAATGCAGACACAAAGTGTGGGATGGTACTACACACACGCACGTGTATATGCCATATCACCAGTAAGACACCTAAGGGCGAAAAGCGACCTCGCCCTAAACATCAGGGATCTCTATATATATGGGCACAAAAGGGATTTGGTTCGCCTGGCATCACAGGGATCTCCATGTCTCCATATATGGGCATAAAAGGGATTTGGTTCCCCTGGCATCACAGGGATCTCCATATATGGGCATAAAAGGGATTTGGTTCCCCTGACATCACAGTGATGTCAGTGTGATGTCAGAGCGTCAATCAACAAAAAAGACAAGCGTTACCCATACAGACGGACAGATGTGGTCAAGATGTGACGGTTCTGATAGTAAACTGCGACCTACATACTGCTGCTTTTCTTTATGGTGAAACATTTCTGTAAAATCACTGACATTTCTATAGGTTTCACTTGTTTTGTTTTATCATTGCAAACCTGAGTGCTCAGTCTCCAATTATTTCATGGGACAATTCATATACAGGGAGGATGGACTGGCCATTTTATCAATTGAAAATGATGCTGATGAGGATGAAACGTTAGATTAGCCTACTTTGTGGATGTGCAAGGCTCTTGCGGTGAGTATATTGAAAACAGAAATGAAAGGCTTCCATTTTTTCCAATCATTCTAGCTATTTATTGCTATCATATGTTGCATTTAGTAGGCTATGAAAACGATGTCCGCCCGTCGCGCCTCATGTCACGCTCCATATATGGCAAACATCCCTGCTGTCATCAATATTAAGCCCATAACTGGGAATGCCCATATATGGACATATTGTGTCAGTCTCATGATAACCAGTGTGGTTGTCGCGATGCGAGTCACACTCCGTCCTTGTCTCTTTTATGCCCATATCTGGGAATGCCCATATATGGACATATTGTGTCAGTCATTATAGTTGAAGCAAAATAATATGGCCTTGTGCGCATTGTGCTGCCGCTAATAGGCACGCCCTGTTTATTGTTTTAATTGACATTAAATACAAAAGATACACCAAAATAAATACAGATAACCTTGTGCCCATGCCCTAAGCACTGTACAGTGCAGTAGTTATCTTTTGAATTTCTTAAATTATTTAAGCTGAGCATGTAGGCCTACCGGTTCCCATAGTAGCCGTCTGTCCAACCGACTGATCTCCTGAATTCATTCAACTGCCAGTCTGTAGTAGTCTGACTCTGAAGTAGTCTGTTTGGTGGTGGAGAGCTACCTTGGAGGCAGAAAGTGACATTGCAGGCATGATGTACTGTATTTTATAAACTCAAAGGTTGTGTTGATAGTGTGCATTTAGATATTTGAGATATTTGAGTGTAAAGCTGTGGTTAGAATAATGAGGTGCTTTTGCTTTACTTAAATATTTCCATTTTTCTCCTTTACTAAATCTCAGAGGCAAATATTGTACTTTTTTTTTTACTCCACTACAATTTCTGACTTGAAAACTGCAGTTACAAGTTACTTTGTAGATTTAGAGAACCAGTTACTGCACTTCTTTGCTGCTATGACACCTGCATTTCCACACAAGGATCAATAAAGGCTTATTTGATCTGATCTGATCTGATCTGATCATGGTAGCGTTCTTAGTCTCAACAAATAGAAAAGATCTCATAAGAGCTAACTGCTGCCATCTGTCGGTCAGGTTGAGCAATTACAAAGGTATTTTCTCTTTACTTGGATATCTCTCAGAGAGAAAGAGAGATTATAAATATAATGTATACAGTATATTATGGGGTCATAATAATAATATGGGGTAAAAAGAAAATGTTTAACCTATTTATTTATTTCCATGTCATATCTGAATGAAAAATATAGAAAAAATTGATTTTGCTGCTGTTGTTTGTCTGGACTCTCATCTGTGACTGCGATACTGGCAGACTGGTTCATATTGAACCAGTCTTGAACCCAGATTTGAACCCCTGACCTGACACGGTCAGGGGTTCAAATCCCCCCACCAGCATCACTCTCAGGTAGTGAGGTAGAGCTTGAGTCCCTCAAGCCTCTCCACCACGGCAAGGTCACAGCTATCGGAGAGGATTTTTTTTTTTTTTTTTTTTTTTAATAACTGAATCCCAGTAGTGAGGAGCAGTTTTTCTTCCTATTTGTTTGTTTTCAATCTCAGCACACCTGCCTCCTTATCTGGAATTGTGCGTGTTTCCTTTTGCTAGCAGTCTTTACATTATGTGCTGATCAGCTTCAACAGCTCCTCGAACACTTCCGTGCTGGAGAGCCCGTCATCGTCCTCCTTCCTGTAGTCATCAAGGAACTCTTTGAAGAGCGCGTCAAAGTCCTCATCTTCCTGTTGGAGCTCCCCTTCTTCTTTCAGGGGGCTGGTGCTCGTGGTACCCGACTCCATCATGGAGGTGGGCGTCCTTGGACCTGCAGGGATCAGCTGGTCCTCCGCACTGGAGGATGTGGGGCAGAACTGCTGCTGACTCTCATTCCTCTGTATGCAGGCTGGCTCCTCTGGAGTCAATGTTGAGGGTGCCTCCTTCTCCTCCCGAGTTGGAGGTGGTGAGGGGATTCTCTTACTTGAGGGTGCCCCCTCCTCCTGAGTTGATGGTGGTGAGGGACTTTTCTTATGTGAGAGTTCCCCCTCTTGCTGGGTTGATGGTGGTGAGGGGCTTCTCCTTTTACGTGAGGGAGCTTCCTTGGAGATGTCCAGCATCGTCTCCTCACCAGTCTTCGTTATGGTGATGTTTACTGTTGTGGTTGGTGGGGAAGCTGGTTTATCCTCGTCGTGTCCTCCAGAGCCGAGTTCATTAATGGCTTTTTCAGCCACCGGTGTTTGCTGCTGAGCCTGAATCCTGGCGACTTTATAGCCACGGATCTCATCCAGTGTCTTCACTCTAGTTTTCACTCCAGTGACGGGATGGGGGTTGCTGCTGCTGCTGCTGCTGGGTGAGCATTGGACTTTGTCCAGATGTGGTTTGACAGTATGGGAGATGCTGGGCGGGCGTTGGACATTGTCCAGCCGTGGTTTGTGAAGGAAGGGACAGGTCTCTCGCCGCCGACAGCCGCTAGGCTTATTGTCGAACCGACACGGAACCATGTGGCGGTCACGCCCCCTCTCCCATCCTCTAGCATTGTTGTTTTTCATGGTAAATAAATGTTGCTCCAAACGATGATACACGAAAGAAGAACGCAATGCTGTGGTGGCTTGCAGTAGTGAAGAGTAATAAACAACATGCTTTTATACCCGGCAGGAAGGCGTGACGTGGCATCTCTTGACCAATGACCAAACTAGCAGTGTTGATCGTTTGGACATTCAACTCAAATTCAACAAACGGTTCCCATAGCAACGACCGGAACGCGCTGCACATAAACCACGCCCCCTTGCGCCCACCTTCTTCCGGGTCGAAATCGCACTCCGTCTTCGTGATTGTTTACAGACAAATATCATTAATAAGACGTTTTTTCTCCGGATAGCGTCTCCTCTCTGTCTCTGCAGACAGTCTGCGTACACGGCACTGCTAAAAACAACAACAATAAAATGACGGCCGCCGGCCCCGCATTGCATTCATTTACCCGCGGGTGTGGAAACTTCACCAAGGTGCTAGCCAAACAACAAGGTATCCTCATTCCTCAAAGCTGTAAAATATGAAAATCAACTACTGTTAAAATACAGCCGAGCCGACTACAGAATCAAAATCCTGCTTTATTTGGAACTAGTGGAAATTCCAAACGCCAAAGTTTTGCCTGATGATGGCGCTAGAGTCACGGTAATGGAACGGGACCGCACCATGCATTTCTCTCTTCAGCCCTAAAAGCATCAAGTTGCTCATTTTGCTGGCCATTATTGTAGTAGGCCATGCTGTTCTTTGCTGTTTTAGCCTACTTGTCTAAGTGTTGAAATGGTACTTAGTAGGCAGGCATATAGTTTAAGGACCAGATTGGAATAAGCTCCCAAGTTCTATCCTTTTGATATACATGTTTGAATTGTCTGTCAATTAATCAAACAAAACCACCACAATCAATAGGTATGGTCATATGATAATAACCCTGTCCAGGTTTGAATAGTTTAAGTAAAATGTTCAATATTCATAAATTAATGTGCTTTTGGAGTTTACTCCAAAACACCACTCCTCCATTGAACTCAATTGACTTTTGGGGTTTGGAGGTTTACTCTATAAAATCTTACTCTATAAAGTTGGAAGGGAACAATAGTGTGTTGCCCTATAGGCAACCACACTAATAAGAATAATAAGATTGGAGGGGTTTAAGAGACAAATGGTCTCTTAAGGGCCTTTATAGTTCTTTAGAGACTTAAGTTTGCAGGGCGCTGGAAGCAATGTTTTTTTAAAGGTGGTGCCTGGGGCGTTATTTGGAATTGCACATGAGTTCTGGCTGGGGCCAAGAGCACAAATGAACCACTGACATGATACTTACCATCCAGGATGCTGTAATAGCCAGTGTCCTCTTTGCCTGCTGGGCTGGGGGGCGCCTAAACTAACCTGGCGTATAGCCATATGCTAATGCAGTCAACTAACTGCAGTATATCCCTTGTGTTAACATGGGTGGAATGTTTACTGTGCTAGGCTAAGCCTAAACAGGCTGGTGAGGAAGGCTGGCTCTGTCGTTATGGTGCACATATCGAGGAAGGTGGAGGCCATCAGGGCCAACCACTCCCACCCCCTCCACATTGAAATTGAAGAGTGAGTGAGCGACAGGAAGGACTTATTCCTCTACCCCAAAGGATGAGGCTGGATGGGCTTTGTCAGCCCTTTGTGCCTTTGTGAGAATGTCATAACTATAGGCTTACGTTGCTACTCTTTTTCACTTTCTCCATCAGGCAGGAGGATTGTATAGGTGGTATACTTTCATTATGTGTTGATGGTGTCTCTTGTTCTTCACCAGACAGGATTATTGTATTGAGGGTGTATACAGACAGTATATCTGTATATACTTCAAAACTATTTTGAGGGTCTTTATATTCTTCTGTACCTATTGTATGTACTTGCCCTGTATTTGTAACTTTGACTGCTGTGTGGTGATCAGTATCATCATGTCACATGGCTCTGACAGGGAACTGACACCTCTGTGATAGGGTTTGATATCCATGTGACAGGGCTGGTAACATGGTACCATGGTGACATGACAGGGGGGCCATGACTAGCCTAGCGCAGCCAAACTCTATCCACCCATGTTAACACAAGGGAGAAAGATCCTTTCCTCGCAGCTTGGATATCGTCTGGTTAAACCAGGCTAGGCCATGACAGCCCTGCTATTCAGTGCTGTGAGAAGGGCCTGATGTGACAGGGTCTGACATACAAATCTACTTATTAATCATCACATCAGTCAGTTTGACACAGCCCTGTCACCACCGACATGACCATGATACTGTCAGTGTCCTTGAGTAGCCCAGCCAAAACCCTGGACACGAACACAGCTAGCTGTACATCTGTGGAGAGACCTCAAAATCACCATTGAGAGGATCTGCAAGGAGGAATGAGACCTGCCCTGCCCAACTCCAGGTACTGCAAAGTTGTAGAGGTGTACCCAAGAAGGCTTGAAGATGGAAAAGTGCTAAAGCTAAGCTAAGGTAATAAGCTGAGGAAATACTAAATAAATGGTCTGAATAATCATGTAAATTACACATTTCAGGTTTTTATTTTTAATACATTTGCAAAACTTTCTAAAAAATGTATGTCGCTGTCATTATGGGGTGTTGTATGTGTCGATCGATGGCATTTTTAATTCATACATTTTAATTCAAATCTATAACACAAGTCAGGAAAAGGTGAAGTGGTCCAAACTCTTCCTGAAGCCACTGGTGCATACAGTATGTCATGATTCATCCAGTGAAACAGAGAACATGCTCCGTACAACCTCCCTTGAGTTAAAATTCAAGGCGGAGTGAATCGGTGCAAAGCAAAGCTTACGCTGTAAAATAATACCTATTGATTATGTGATCCCTGGTCAAGGGAAGAGTATGAAATTCTGTGCCCCAACATATCGCACTGTACACATATGATCTAATAAAACATTTTTTATTTATTTTTATAATTTTTATCCCACGATTTTGCAACCCTTTTTTTCACCCAGTGCCAATTGCTTATGTAATCCTGGGCTCTGCTCTCCCTCTGCCACGCCTGGGGAGACAACGGACTGACCTCATGCTTCCTTCAATGCACGAGTAGTCCAAGTTGTTTCTTTTCACCTGACAGGGGGTATTTTCCCCAGGATGGACGTAGCGCGTGGAAGGAACACGTTATTCCAACCAGTTCCTTTCCCCTCCATCAATCGCCCCGGCTGGCCAGGGGGAGGCATTATTGAGACCAGGATTACTGCATGTTTTTGTGAGGGTATCAACCCTAGGAGACACGGGGAGAACATGCAAACTCCACACAGAAAGGCCCTATCGCCGACCCCACCTAGGGTGTGGGCGCTGATGACGCGGAGGGAGAAACACGCCCCCAGCACCCACAGCATCCCCTGGCGGGAATCGAACCCAGGACCTTAACATTTATAAACCTCTCAGCCCAATGTCCTTGTAATTTCTATCCTATTCAGAGCCAAGTGATGTTTCTGACAACTGCTGGTTAAATTAAGATACTTCACCATTTATTAAATTCACATAAATATTGTTCAAAATCTTTACAAGAACAACTTAAAGACCCAATCCTTAATACAAATGTAAACAAAATGGTGGCCCCACCATACGTATAAAGCGAACTTATGGGAAGGCTCTTTTTTTCTCTCCCATTTTTTTACTCGAAGGTTGATTGACAGTGCTCTTTTTTAAGGCCTGATATTTTTTTTATTTTGTAAACAGTTTGTGCCATATAATTTGTAAACATTAGGAATAAAAATATCTGTATCTTGAATTGTGATGTGATGGAAAGTTGCAAACAGCTATTTTCCAATTGAGTACTGTACACTCATCCATGATTTGTTCTTTGGGAATTAAGGATTGTGACTTTAAGAATGGATCATTTCACCATAAGGTTCTTCAATATTACAGATGGATAAATAAAACAAAAACAACAACTCACCGAACAATATAAATATCACTTGATAAACATTGAAAGAATACAAATCAGATCTGTGAATGATCACAATAGATTGTTTTTCTTTTTTGTAATAGAATATGGAATGCAATGTCTACCTGTAAATCAAGACAATACAAATATTACATGGTTGAAGACTATCATTTCAAAACATCTCCAATTAATTATTTTTCTTTTCTCCAACTATGTACAGAAATACAAACCTGATATCAAATACAACCAAATTACAACAATTTTGTCAATTTACCAAAACACTTTTCTTTGTTTTACAGCACAGGCTGACTCAGAATGTTTGTTTTAATCTAAAAATGTGCTTTTCTAACCATTTCTTGTGAAAGGGGAGCACAATTAACATTCACACCACCAGCATAGGGATAATGAGAAGATATGGGGAATGATTCTGTAAACATTCGCTTTTAATGTTTGACACTGAGCCTCACTTATCAATGTATGATATGATCAGCTTGTTGATAACTATGTTGCTGTATTAATCAGGTTGATAAATATGATCACATTTGGTTGAGATGGCTAATGCAAGAAGAAAAAAAAGCTATGATGAAAAAGAAGTTAATCTGTCTGATGGAAATGACTAATATACATTCAGGAGGTTGTGGAGTAGACTCCACATTATTAAGTTAATTTATTCTAATTCATCAAATTACAGCCACCGAATGCCAACAAGATGTTAACCAGTTAAACACGCCTATTTCAAATAGCCGATATACAAGCTCACAATGCATCACATTGTGACACGTTGTGAGCTTATAGATCAGCTATTTTTGAAAATTCTTTCACTATGATTACATAAACAATAGGGTGCCAGAGTTGACGTGGTTAAAGGAAAGAGTTGACGTGGTTAAAGGTTTCCCCAGAATTACAGAGATCTTCTCTGTAATAATTCTCCTTCTCTAAGAGGTTAATTATTTTGGTCAAATTTGTTTTTCAGCCATAAATGTGTCACAAAAAGTCCACTCAACAAAATGGGTCTGACCCAACTCACCAGCAAGAAAAGCCTCAGCTCATGATTTGCTGTGTCAGGCACCACTTGTTAACCCGCGCCAACAGGGAAAGGTATTGTTTTTATCTGAACGGTATTTGTTAGCAACCTTACAGGGAATTGACATTAACCATTTAATCCATACAGTATACAGTATATCCTTGTCTTTGTTACGTGAAAATAGCGACAATAGCCAAACTGCAAACTTAACTCAAGTGTCCAAAGCTTTGTAGGTTTGTAGATCTGCTACTCTGTTTGCAGTATGTTTGCCAGTTTACGCTGACTATTCGCCTATTATGACATGTCCAGATTAGGGATGCTACGATTTATGTGGTTAAAACTTTCAGGAGAGGTGGGAAAGGGTCCCTTATCCCCTAAAGATGGGTAGGGTTAATCATTTTGAGGTCATGGTCATGGTTCAAATGCCTTCATTTCTGCCATAAATTGAAATCCATTAAATATAGAGAAATGTTTACCTTTATTAACAAATAGGAAGTCACAGGGTCTTTCATTTGGCAACATATTCTTTGACATTGAGAACTTTGAAATGGCTAATTCAGGATCACCTTCTTTTACCAAGTGGTTCAATGTCAATGTTCTGTCTAAAGGGTGGCAGGGTTTTTTTCTTTTTCTTTTTAATGTTAATATCTTCGATGCACAAATACTAACTTGTTGCTGGATGTGATGATGAAATGCAACATTTTAAATTAAAACTTTTAACTACTCACACATTTCACGCATACATGTCATGTATGTGTACATACATGTATACTATACACATGTATAGTTAAACAAGCAACATACAATCAGATTGATAAAAGAGGCCCATTGTTTGGTCAGTCCATAGCTGCTGGGGAAGAGTTACAATGAGACAGAGAATATGTACACAGTGAATGTGAGCATTGGTCTGGAGGCTGAAAAAGAGTTGCTCCCCAATCCTACAGACACTGTTCATCACTTGTCTGTCTCTTGCTTATACACACACACTCAGGGACGTGCTGGCCTGCTGGGCCCCTGATTCAGCCCGGGAAAAAGAGTTGGAGAGGCCCTCATTGCGCGCTATAGAGAGAGATCTCTCTCTATAGCGCTGCTGCAACTCAAAGATTTGTGACAAAGTGACAAGCCAGTGGGCCATATACATGAGTTATATATCGTCGTTGTCGGGTGGAAACCTTGTATGTCCAAAACCGTTTGTTTTGTATTTAGCATTTTAAAAATTATTTAAACTAGTGAAAACAGCCGATCTACAAGCACACAACGCCTTGCACTGCGAGGCGTTGTGTGCTTGTAGATCTGCTGTTTTCGCTACTTTTGTGCAAACAGTTTAATTTTTACTTTTGTGCAAACAGTTAAATTTTTTCCTAATGTCCGGCCTGGACCGGCTGGGAATGAACCGGCCGTTTGGGAGTTGTCCAGCTTTTCTCAATGGCCAGCACACACTCCTCAATCTCTCTCTCTCTCTCTCTCTCTCTCTCTCTCTCTCTCCTTCCCTTCTCAGCGACCAGGAGTAAAAATGTAGTCTAAAGCCTGTCTCTCAGCAGCAGCGACATTTGGGTGCCAGAGGTCCACCATGAAGACCACCCTGGGGCCGTCCTCTGCACTGCCTGCAAAGAGATAAAAAGGATAGAAACAACACAGTTATTATTCCTAATATTTTATTTTGTTTATCATCTCTGCTAGGTGGAGATCTTGCATTTGCCGTGTATGTGTGTATGTGTGTGTGTGCCTGTTAATCTCACAAAGTACTAAAATGATCTGTATCACGTCTTGTGCATGATGCCAGCAGCCTCAATTTCTGAATATTTTCAACAACAATTACAGTATGTCTGTGTGTGTGTGTGTGTGTGTGTGTGGGTGTGTGTGTGTGTGTGTGTGTGTGAGACAGTGAGAGTATATACATATACAGTAGCTCCGCCTCCAACAAAATCAATTTAATCTAATAACAGTCCTTGATCAACTCATATTCCCATAAAGCACCAAATAAAGACAGTTTCCCACAAATGACACACACATTCTTCGCGACTCGCGTCAGTACAACCACACTTGCAATTTCCCAGAATTGGACTTTTCTAGTTTAAATTATTCTCACCCTCATGGAATGCCCTGTGGAGGAAGGAGTCATCAAAGAGGAGACAGCTGCCCACAGACCAGCACTGTGGTTCTCCTCCAACCACCAGCTCACAGGCATTGGGCACTTTAAGACCTAGATGGAGAAAAAACAACAGGTCTTTATTAAATGTTTCAATCCAAAACAAGCCGTTATTTGAAGTAACTGTTCCAAGAACTGGTTAAATTGTTTGTATTTTAGGCAACACCATGGGTTATCATGAGGATTATGAGTTAGATTTCTGAGGATAGTGATCAGTGTTTTCGAGCAGTGCCAACCGCTCCTACATCGGCTTTGTGTGTATGTACATGTCCGTATGTCCGTCCCGCACAGCTTGGCTTTGGCCATTGAGCTTCGCAGGACATTTTGAGCATGTATACCGTATGAAGGCACCGCTCACTTCACACTGGGTGTGATTTTATTTAAATATTGTCTGAAAAATGAGTATGCTTATCAAAAGATCCCTGTGGGGGTAAAGTACATTATGCAATTATAGTCAACATCACTATTTTTGAGCGGTCCTAGCTGTTACAGTACGTGACTTTGTGTGAATGTCCATACACTTCGCACCTGGGGGAAGTGAACAGTGCTCACTTCACACGGGTGTGGTTTTTAATGGCATCCTGGCTCAGAGTCAGGTGCATGTATGAAAGCACTGATCAACTAAAAAAACAGATGAAACCTTCAAGACAGTTCATTCCTTTACCGAGGTGGCAGCGCAGCCTGACGTTGGTTGGCCCATAGTGCTCAGTGATCAAAGCCCCGGGTGTCAGCACGGAGAAGCATGCATTTCCAAACACGTTGTTGGCGATGAAGGTGCGCAGCTGGCCCAGCACTCTCCATGCCCGGGGACACCGTCTGGCGTTGAGTGCCAGCGGGGTGCCCTGGTTGACCAGGTAGTAGGTCCACCACTGCCCATGAGGGGTGTTGTTGGCTTTCCATCCGGAAGGGAGAGACGACGAGCTCCCCCGCCCCGGAAGGTGGTGGTAAATGTTCTCAAACTCGGCCAGGAGAGCGGGAAAGCTTCGCTCCAGCAACTCCACGTCGTGTTTCTGCGCGTCCCGCGAGAAGAAAGGGGCCGAGGGCAGGTCGGGGAGGAAGAACACCTCCGGCCGCTGGATGGTCGGTCGGCTGGTGAGATATCGACTTTGGTCACGGACCCCTTTGTGAACCCTCCCCATGCCTGACCAGGTGTAGCGCTTGGCGTAATCCTGCAGGCTGTGGTACAGCCTCTGGTTCAGACCCTCCCCAGGGCTGGTGCAACGGAAGCACTCCGCCGACTGGCAGTAGGCGAAGCCGTTCTGCTCCTCCGCCGTCGACGCCTGCCTCCCCTTGGCCCTCCCGCCTCCCTCTGAAGTGATCAACTCCCCCCCTCCCACGCGGCTGGCCTCGACTGTGCTGTAGCGCCCGTGCAAGGGACTGGATCTGTGCTCGCGGCCCACCCTGTAGCAATACCACACAAAGAGCAGCAGCAGACACATGGCGGTGCCGGCCGCGCTGGACTCGCACTCCCTCATAGACTGCATCCCCCCGGCCACCATATCCCTCACCCTCTCCAGTGACCACTCCATTTTGTCTCTTTCTCTAGGCCGCTGAGTCGGATGGAGGGATTGAAAAAAAAGAAAAAGAAAAAAAGTGCTGATGAAGGATCAGTTAACAGCCCAGTGTGGATTCTGAGTGAGGGGAGGCCCTAAACACGTGCACAACGTTCTGTTGAACCTGATCTCAGCTCGTATCAGTCCCCCCTGCAGTGGACGGCTTGATGTGACGGGATGTGACACACTCAGTCTCCAGTATTAACATTTCAGCACTCTCAGGGATGAGGGAAGGTTTCCCCTGACGGTATGGAGTCTGGCTTTGCTGTATTTGTGCTAATTCCTCATACCTCAGGGTATCTGTGGTCTGAAGGAGAGAGAGAGAGAGAGAGATTGAGTGAGAGAGAGAGAGAGAGAGAGAGTAAAAGAGAGGGTGGGGGGCAAAATTGCAGTTAATAACATACAATGTGTACTGCAGAACAGTAGTGTTAGCTTGTGTTTGTGTTAGCATCCAGAATGAGAAGTGATTGCACACAGATATATTACATAATTTCTGAATTCCGACACTACAACTCAACTGAAAATAAATATCTCCTCCCTAGTGAACTCTAAAAACACCTGCTGCCTGGAACTCTCAAAACCCACACTGTAGGATACTTCTCCTCCTGCACACACATTTAGACAGCAATTGATCTTTCCACACACCCCTGGACTGTGCTAAGCTGTACAAAACCATGAGTCACACTCACGGGCATACATACTGCTGCTGCATTTAACATAGGCTAAATCTCTCTCTCTCTCTCTCTCTCTCTCTCTCTCTCTCCCCCGCGCTATACACGCGTGCACCCACGCGCGTGCGCATATTACACGCACGCCGAATTATGTAAACGTAAACACAGTGTTGAAATCCACCCACACATGATGATATGCTTTCACAGCAGCCTGCCTGCTCAGCGGAGAGCGGACTACTTAAACGGGTCCTCGGGGGCTCTGGCGCGGCGAACTGACTGTGTAGTGTGTAGCTACTATACTATAAACACTTTAATCAGTCTCAGTCTGCCAAATATTAGGTAATGAATACATGATTGTGTGCTGACAAAGCATGAGGAGATGTATCATGCAATGCGTCAACATGGAGAAGAACTCCAGTCCACACAATGCTCTGGTATGATCTCACCAAAAATGGTCTGACAGCCCTGCTGCTCTAAACATCTAACTATAACAAATCACGGCCTCGGCTGCTCGGACAGCTAATATTTACACTCCCTTTCATTTTGAGTTTTTGACATTATAGATTAGTCGTAGTCTGCTTGTTACTGTAGCCTACGCTTGTCAAAAAGAACAGTTATTTTGGCAAGCGACACCCTCGCGCGATGGAGGTCCCCCACACCCATCCTCCTCAACAGAACAGGCGATTTGAGTATTTACGATACACAAACCCCCATCTGAAACAATCACCCATCTCTTCTTTGACATAATAGAATTCTCCCTCTGTTAGCCAGTGTTAGGTGTCCCCCCCCCCCCCCTGCACCCCATTTGTACTTCGTAGTACGACGGTGCGTCGCTTTCCATAAGCACTGATTTACTATGGAAAGCCAAATGGGTCACACATCGTCTAATTTTTCCTCGACCTATGGATTGTTGTCAGCGCCTGGGCCGGTCTCCAACGTTTATATAAGGCCGTTATAATCAATGGCAAAGCGAGTTGAAATAAATAGAGAAAAGAAAAACGAATCTCTGAAACCAAGTGTTTACCATGATGCAATGGGGTGATGCGCTGCAGTCACCAGGCCAACAACATGTCACAACATCATCATCCCATAGATGATCAGAAAACAACTGACAGTAGGCTATGTCATGATCAAACGGCGCCTCAATCAAAGTGGCTAAACAAGCAGCTCTCATCGCAAAGCAAAGGCCTGGCTGTCATTGCTTCGTCTTTGGTGTCTAATAATAATGCTTTGTTTAGAGTTGCGCGCCGATGTCGTGCGCCGAAAAATCGCCGATCTCCAAGCTGTTTTCGGCGCGCGACACTGGCATGCCTGCAACTACAGTTTGTCTAACGATCAGGCTTTTTTAAAAGGTAACGTTGTTGTTGCATCCATACCTACTGAGCATTGGTTAGTGCATCCAGTGGAGGAGATGCGTACAGGCGCACATACAGGTGTTTCTCCTGGGTAGCGCTGCGCACCACTGCAGTGCAAAAGGTTGACGGACATCAGTCGCGAATAACATCCTATGAAATAATTGCCCAAACACACAATAGAAGCCCAGGCTAGCCTAAATTAGATTGACGCGTGTCTTATTCTACAAAAATGTCAAGTAAAAATGTTTCACCAACGGCTCAAAACATCTCATAAGTACAGAAAAGAAGCTTCCAATCGGTAGCTTAAAGAATATTGTTGTAAATAGCCGCACCATGAAGCGAAGCAGCCTGCTTCCGTATGCCTGCCAATGGCTCAACGAGTGACTCGCCCATCGACTGTTGTTTGGCTTTACTAAATACTACATTTCCCAGAATGCAACGCAACGACGATATCAGTGGCGTGCGCACATATTAAGCAGCAGCGGCCACTCGGCAGTTTTATCTGTGACTGTGAGTGAGGTCATGATGACATGATCAATATAAATAAAGTAGAAGACTATTTTAAAGTTGAATTAAAGTTATTAGGCTATTACAAAAAAGAGGGGGGACATTTGAAACATTGACGGTCTGGACGTCGTCAACCATTTCATGTCCTTGCTTTGGTTTATATTAGGCCTAGTCTCATATATATTGAGACTGCTATATCACATTAAATATATCAATCGTGGCGATTTCACTGAGCTGCTGAACTGGCTGAAAAACACTTCGTAAAATTCTGAACTCGCTACTGTGTTTACGCACATGATCACACATCAATGCAACGTGTTGATTTACATAGGCGAATAGAATCATGCAGTGGTGGTATGAGAGGAGATATCATCGCACGTTACAGAATCCAGCGTCCTGTTTAGGGAAGTGATGTCTGATGTGCATCTAGATAGTAGATAAGATACCATACAGTACAGCTATTGTGGCTTCTTTATTACTGTTCCAGACTGCCAAAACCAAACCAAACATACCGCCCGGTAGGCAAATTAAGCAACAATAAGATGAGATGAGAATGAGATAGGGCTGCAACTGGCCCAGCACATCAGCAACCTTATATAGGCCTACTCTATGATCAGCATGATCAGCAAGCGCATTCTTCGAAGTGAGACGGAAAAGGACACTGACAGTGCCGGTGTGGGCGGGGCACCTATAAATTAGATTAACACACATACCCGGATCATATTAGATATTAGGCTACACTACCTGACATGGCAGATTTCTCACAAGATAATCCATTTGGAATACCTGAGATAGATAGACATGATGACTGACAACTGTGCCATCGTTGATGACATTTTATTGACTTTTGATTTTGAAAATCTTCCTCTTGTAAACTTCAGACAAGGGGTGGAGTTATCCTGTCTCAAGTAAATATATTCAGAACGGGGCCACCGGTCAGTCCAGTCCAGTCAGTCAGTCACAGGCAAACTTGGGTGAATTTATAGGCACTGGCAGACTACCATGGCGAGATCACAGGCAAAAGTATGCGCAGTCTTCCTTTTTGTTTTACTCTGCATAGTTGCAATAATTGTGTGTATTTCTGTACTTATACATGTACCGTGTTCGGAGAAGGCTTTCAAAGGAGCAGCAGTGGCAGCAGACTCTGCAACATGTTCAAATATTGGACGGTAAGTTGGCATATAGGCCTACCCATGCGTCATATTTCTTGTTTGCGCTAACTGGCCTGTTTGGCGGTCGGTTTTCACATTTTTACACTTGTCTTACTTGTCAATATCCATTTTGACTACATCATATGCTGAAAGAATAGTTTTTAACCTGTCTTTGAGGTAATGCGCACATTGCGCAAAGGAATGTCCAGAACTCCAGATAGTCATCATATATCATATAGACTATCAAATCTGTTTTTTCATAGCCTAGGGCCTAGGCCTACTATCCACATGCCTTCCGCTATATGTGATGCCATTTCTTTGCAGGCTTTACAGCACACATGCACATTGCGCAACTGATATTGTATACAAATTGTCTATGTTTGTCTGCTCAAATAGGCTACGCTACGCCTTTAATAATAGGTGACGCAGACACCGAGGCTTATAACTCTATGTTTGGCACACGCACAGATAAAAGTTCCTACACTAGCCTTCTTTCAAAAGATATAATCATAAGCATCCAGAAAAAGATATTAGCCTACCCCAGTATCCAGATTTGTTGATAGTCCTATACAGCTTGAATTGGAAAACAATTTGGAATCTATATCTTCTTACACAAAAAAATAGGTATAAATAATTAATTCATCATTGTTCTAGATTAATGCTATCTTCATAAATCCAAATTTAGTCATTCTAAAATGTATTTTATTGTGTTTTCAATGTTTTCTATTAGAGGACCCCCCCCCCTGCTGACGTGGTTTGTATTTTGTCTTCTTTGTTTTGTGTTTGTGTTATGTCTTTATTTTCTGTTTTCAACAAAGCTGTTCTTTATCTTTACTAAGAACAGAGTACATTTTCCCCTGTTGTCTTATTTAGGGATATCCTTCAAAGAGGTGGTTCAGCAGTAGATGGCGCCATTGCTGCATTGCTTTGCACTTCGGTCATCAACCCACAGAGTATGGGTCTTGGAGGCGGATCCATATTCACCATAATGGATCACAATGGTAATAGCTGGATTAGAAAGATAACTCGATTCATATTGTGCCTGTAGAATATATGTTTTATAGCCTTCAAGCAGTTAGGCTACTAGACATTAAAAGGTGGCTTTACATGTTTATCTTAAAGGTGACGTGAGAATCATCAACTCAAGAGAGACAGTCCCTAAGAGGTTCAAAGCCAACCTGCTGAATGGGTGTTCAGAGTCCTTAGTAGGTACTGGTCTCTTACAATATAATATTAAACATGCACGCACACGCACACACGCACGTGCGCACACGCACGCACACGCACGCACACACACACACACACACACACACACACACACACACACACACACACACACACACACACACACACACACACACACCGGAATGTTATTTTGTTATTTATCCCACTTAGGCTGGGGGAGCAGCTTTAGCTGCCCTTGTTGTTCATGTCTGGTTGTATACACTGAGCCATGAGCCTGGGGCCCCAGTAATGGGCCATGCACTGTAAATGTTCTGAGCTAAGACCACACACAGTGGAACGCTAGGCCTCAGATGGCTATCTATCACATAGCTTGTTACTTGTACTTGTACACCTACATCTGTCTGTCTGTCTGTCTATCTGTCTAGGCCAGGGTCTTCAACGTTTTCAGGCCAAGCAGGACCCCTTAGTTGAGAGAGAGAGATGAAGCAGGGACCCCCACAACCCATAGATACCATACAGTATAGTTTAATCGTTTAACAGCACAATCCTCAGTGTATTTTGAGTTCATGTAAATGTGTGTTTCCAAATATTTAACCACTTGAACCGTCAATACTTGACCTATCACTCTGTACTTAGTCTGCTCTTTTTCCCCTCTACACCAAACCTCTTCCGAAAATAGCCGATCTATAAGCTCACAACAGCTTGTAGATCTGCTATTTTTGGCTAAAGTCCCCAGAATATGGACGCTAGGGTTTAAGTGGTTAATATAGAAAAGAAGACACAAAGATTTGGAGGGCCCCCTGTAGTAACTCTGAGGACCCCCTAGGGGTCCCGGACCCCCTGTTGAAGACCCCTGGTCTAGGCCTATGGCTATGCATTCCTTGCTCCATCCATCCATCCATCCATCCATCCATCCAGGGACGTGCTGGGCCCCTGATTCAGCCCGGGAAAAAGAGTTGGAGAGGCCCTCATTGCGCGCTATAGAGAGAGATTTCTCTCTATAGCGCTGCTGCTACTCAAAGATTTGCCATTTCAGATCATGACAAGTGACAAGCCAGTGGGCCAATTACATGAGTTATATTCGTCGTTGTGGGGTGGAAACCTTAAACTAGTGAAAACAGCCGATCTACAAGCACACAACGCCTCGCATCGTTGTGTGCTTGTAGATCTGCTGTTTTCACTACTTTTGTGCGACGGCCTTGTATGATGAAGCAGGGCTTTGCTTTGCGAAAAGAATTACACATTTGAAACTTGGAGAATCGTCACCGACAGTGACGATTTACTTTGTTGGCCGCCCAGCCCCCAAAATGGAACGAAGGCCGACATTTTATTTTGAATTTTTTCCTAATGGCCAGCCTGGACCGGCAGGGAATGAACCGGCCGTTCGGGAGTTGTCCCGCTTTTCCCAATGGCCAGCACGTCCCTGCATCCATCCATATTCTCTCTGAAACTCACTCACCCACCCACCCATTTATTAATTTGTCTGTTCATTCATTCATTCATTCATTCATTCATTCATTCATTCATTCATTCATTCATTCTCAGGTAGCCAATGGATTGGGATCCCGGGGGAAATCCGAGGGTATGAGCGGGCACATGTGCTTTTTGGGAGGCTACCGTGGGCTAGCCTCTTTCAGCCTACCATTAAACTAGCTAGAGATGGTTTCCCTATACCTGAACTCCAGGGACGCTTTATCAAAGTTCTTGATGACAAGACTCTGCCGCTACGGTAAATATTACAATGACGGAGTCAACTGACTCTGAACTGAAAGTATTTATGGTAGTGATCTTTAACACCAGGGACCCAGATACTGCTAATGTTAGTTTCTAGATTTTTAATCAGCGACTGATTGGACATGGGACAGCAAATTAATACAGTTCACCCTTTGTCAGCCTTCTGGTTGTAGTCGGAGGCCTAAGGGAGATGACATGGTAATCTTGCGCTAATTAGTCTAAAAGCGCAAAATTTGGCACAGATGTAGCCCAGGGTATGCTCTAATGATTTAGCTAGGGCGCCCGAGTCGGCGACCTTCGGGGTCGCCACAGCGGCCAAATCAAGTTGGGCTCCCATCGACTTTCTATACAGGAGGAAAATACCCAGAAAAACACTTTTTTTCTGGGTATTTAAGTTGGATGTGAGGGGTCTAACTAGGGGTTTGTCATGATGCTGAAGAATCCATTGCAAGTATTTGTTTTGCACAAAAAACATTCCTTGGGCGACAAATGGCCCCAGAAAACGATGGTTTAGTGATGAAAAGTGATGAGTCATCACTTTTCAGAGTTTTTTGGGTGTTTTCTGGAGCTGTGGCGACCCCGAAGGTCGCCGACTCGGGCGCCCTAGCTAAATCATTAGAGCATGCCCTGGGCTACATCTGTGCAAAATTTGCCGCTTTTAGACTGATTAGCACGAGAAAAAAAACCCTAAGGCCTCCGACTAACATGAATGCTCACCCATACATGCATTGTTTTCTGAGGCCATTTCTAGCCCAAGGAATGTTTTTTGTGCAAAACAAATGCTTGCAATGGATTCAGCATGATGACAAACCCCTAGTTAGACCCCTCAGATCCTACTTAAATACCCAGAGAAAAAATGTGTTTCTGGGTATTTTCCTCCTGTATAGAGAGTCAATGGGAGCCCAACTTGATTTGGCCGCTGTGGCGACCCCGAAGGTCGCCGACTCGGGCTAGCCTAGCTAAATCATTAGAGCATGCCCTGGGCTACATCTGTGCAAAATTTCGCGCTTTTAGACTGATTAGCGCGAGATATCCTTAAGGCCTCCGACTATTGGTCCCTGACTGACCAACAGGCAGGCTCTTTCTGCCTTGTTCTGCCCTGGTTCTGCCTTATATGGTTGTTTTGTTGAATTTGATAAAACATCGTTTTTGAAAAAAATAATAATAATAAAACAATATGCCCAGTCACTATACTGCACATGAGATGATCCTTTTTACTGACTCCAAGTTTAAAATAAGAATTGAATATACAGAACATCAACACGAAGCAACTGAAAAACAAAAATGCTAGTGGATGGAGAGACAGGATTTTTGTCCAACGAAGAAACAGAAACCAATGGGTGCGAAGTGGAGCACAACCATGGGCGGGACTTGACAAAGGGTCCATTACCTACCTAGTTGAAAAGTCCCCACTTGGCGTGGAGTTAACAAGCACTCATCTATTGGATCAGATATATGAAAAGTCTTTCACATTGTATGATTAGCTATGTATAATATAATGAAGGAGTGGGGACAGTAGTGCAAGTCTGTACGCTAATACATGTTTGAACCAAATGCAGAAAGGAAAAACCCTAGCACTTTTACTGCATCTGGCAATTGAACTGATGTTGATTCTGATCACATTGCATATTATTGTCTTCTAGCAAGTTGTTTTCAGATGAGAATGGAAATATGCTAAAGGCTGGCGACACCGTGAAATTTCCGAAGCTGGCTGATACACTGGAAGTCATTGCTAACCAAGGGGCAAAGGCATTTTTCACTGGAAAAATTGCAGAGGACTTAGTCCGTGACATACAGGAAGCAGGTATTGCCTGATGGGTTTCATATTGTTCTCTACTCCCAACCATTTCAGTATCTCTACCAACCTGACAGAGTGATCTACAATTTAATAAATCAATTCAGCCCATAAAGCATCACAGTGATCAATCTGAGGCGTCTCTGTGGTGCACAGCCCGGGTGCATTGGCCGCGCTGATTATCTGGTCTGAGATGCATTTCGTCCAACCTCGTACCTCCAAGCTTTTACGTAAAGTAAAGCCCTGCTTCATCATACAAGACTGTCGCACAAAACTAGTGAAAACAGCCGATCTACAAGCAAACAACGCCTCGCGGTGCGAGGCGTTGTGTGCTTGTAGATCGGCTATTTTACCTCATTTAAATCATTTTGGAAGCGGTGAAAGCCGCTTCCAAGGAGTGGCTTTGTCTGTCCCGTACCTGTTTTTTTGAGGATTCCCATAGATTCTCAAGGAGTGAGAATGTCTGTCCCGTGCATGCAGAATTGAGGATTAGTCAAGCTTCACATGACAATCATTCATTCATTCAGAATTCATAAAAGTATAGAACTAAAGCACATAGAAAGTATAGATCTAGAACACAGAATGTATAGATCTAGAACGCATATTTCAAAGCTCTAGAACACATAGAATAAAAATTCACCGCTTCGCTTCGAACTGAGGTTTGATTTTTAAAATGATAAATACAAAACGAACAGTTTAGCACATACAAGGCTTTACAACGATGTGCTCGCAGAACGTTTTGTTTTTGTCTCATACTTCTTGTCCTTCCAGGAGGCAGCCTCAGCATGGAGGACCTGGCGTCATATAATGTTACAGTGACTGATCCGTTGACCGTCCCCCTGGGAGACTACCATATGTACGTGCCCCCACCGCCTGCTGGAGGCATCCTCCTCAGTGTCATCCTCAACATCATGAAAGGTGCAGTCACTTATGACACAGTCACTGCCTAGCCACTGGTTGTTTTCAGTACATCAGTGTACAAAACATACATTAAAGGTGTATTCAGTGATAATGAAAGTGGCCGGGGTCATCTTTCCCTTACTGGCCTTACAGCGAGGAAATGTTTAGTTTTTTATAGATTTTTTACACTATTATAATGTTCTCGTTTTGATCATTAGACCCAATCACTGAATATCGGTAGGCCTACGTGACGTCTCCAGCTTCAGGATATGTATGATACTGATTTACTACGAGACTGTGGCATTTTATGAGTTCAGTAGTTTACAATCTAGGCATTTAGCAGACGTTCTTAATTCAGAACGTCTGTGGTTCTCAAAACTTTTATTTTGACCATCATAACTAAATATCATAACATAACTACTGCCATACTCTACCCTGATTGGTCGAGGACTGGCTGGCCACCTCTGAAAACCGAATCTAGCTATGCTCGTAACACAGGCCATGGTGGAAGTCCTTATATGGTCAGCACACATTCTAGTGAGGAGAATGAATGGAAAATGTACCAATTATATTTTTATTTGAATGAAATACAATCACTGAATATACCTTTAAGCGATAAATTATGATTTAAATGAATTAAAATCTGTGGAAAAACACATTCATTCATTACTAATTACATTCCAAGAATGTTCAATATATTTTGTTATGCCAATACTTTTGTACTTTTACTCAAGTACAATTTTAAATACACACTTTTACTTGTAAAATAGTATTTTGTTACATTTGTTATTGCTACTTTTAAATTAAATCAAAGATCTGAGTACCTCTTCCACTAATGACCACTGGAAATATACAGATTTGTCAAAACATGACACATTCACATGGACCACTCGTGTTAAAGTATGGATTACTCGTAATGAACTATTTGTGTTAAATCATTATTTGCAGGATACAGTCTGAATTCAATGTCGCTGGAGGGTGAGCAAAGGACTTTGACCTACCACCGCTATGTTGAAGCTTTCAAATTTGCAAACAGCCTAAGGAAGTACATCCGCGATCCACAATTCAGCTCTGGAGCAGTAAGTTCCACAACACAGACACAACAAACATAGGGTCATGACTTGATATTTTTATGGATCATGAAAGTAAAAAATCTTTTTTTTAAATCCTTCCAATTAAAAACACCTTCTAAGCCGCGGCAGAACCCCCTGAACCCCGGTACTGCCGTGCAATCAGCGTTTTATTTATAAACATATTTTAAAAAACAAACACACCAAATGATAAACAACGCGCGCGGGTCGTTCAGTGCAAGCCAGCAGGACGTGCACACACTACGTGTTTGGGCGGCCACTTACTTAGAAGCTGCTGCTGGCTGTATTTCTGCCGTTCATTTGCATGGAGCGAGATGGGGTAATCCGCGAGAAAAAACAGCGTTCGAAAGTACATTACGTCCTCGTCGCACGCACATCGATCTAATTCCATGTATTCCACTCATTCCGAAGCCTTGATTTCGCCTGTCGTCTGGTCGAAAAAGACGAGGGGATGGGCTAAACCAGGCTGCAGCACACACAGTGAAGGGGAACGTAATGGCCGCTCGTGGAGCCAGTGGCAGAGCCAGCCGATGACGTCATCACGTTTCTGACGTGATCCGATTGCACAACGTCTCTTAAAGAGACAGAGCACGACCTGCGACTGTATTTTTCAAAAAATTATGATTAATTTCATAAATTACGGCGAAGTACGGGAATAGACGATTGGCTGATGGGACCCAGTAGGAAGTCCGAGGGAGTGCGGCCAGGCTTAGAAGGTGTTAATATTCTTTATTACTTTTTCCCTGCCCAGTTTCAGACATCTTCCAAAAATATCACAAAAAGGGAAAATTGCAGCTCTATAAGCTCACAAGTCACAACGCATTGCATTGCAACATTTTTGTGAGCTTGTGAATCTGTCTGTATTTTCGACTATGTTTGAAATATGCATTAAGTTGTGTATTTTGAAGAATCATCCTATATAGGGGAAAACGTATAATTGATTGAATTACTTGTTAGATGATTTATATTTGAATTGTTTGTTGTTTCTGTGCGACCCAGCATTTTTCAGGGCACATCATGGTCTGTTGAGCTCCCTAGAATTCTGGTATTGAATAGTATAGACTTGGAGTCAATACAAAGTCTAACAAATAATATTTTTTAAATGGTTTCATAAGTTAAGTGTGAGGTAGTTTGATCTGAGGATATTTTATTCCCATAGGTCAGGAGATTTTAAAGTAAAGTGTCACAAATGGGTTTATCTCCCCCATCTTATTTCAGCTTTTCTCAAAGGCGAAGAGTTTCACCGAGCAGAGCTTTGCTGATCACATCAGGAGCCTGATCAGTGACAAGAGCCATGATGCCCAGTATTATAACATCACACCACATCAAGACAGCATGGGTACCACACATGTGTCTGTGCTGGCTGAGGATGGATCTGCTGTCTCTGTCACAAGCAGCATCAACTACATGTGAATATTGGCCCCATAAATTATACGTATACATACTGTGTGTGTGCGTGCGTGTAAATGTATCATAAAGTTATTGCTCATAATAGCTTACAAAATGATTGCAGAATACTTTGGTGGCTGGTGGATAGTAAGAAGATTCAAAGTGTGCTGGGCCTATAGGGCAGTAGGACTTTGGTAAGCTGTTATGTCCTCTTATATGCAATAGAATCAAGTGTGTCAAATGTATTTTCCCTCCCAGATTTGGCTCGAAGGTATTCTCTCCGCGTACCGGTGTCATCCTCAACAATCAGCTGTCGGATTTCTGTGGAAAAGCAGATCACATTGTTGCCGGTAATCTGATAAATACATGCAGTGTCATGTTTTGCCATCCTTCTGAATGACTGTGAAGTTTTGTATGTGCCTGTGATTCATGCTGTAATTGCTTATTTCCATCTAATCTGTCAAGTATTTGAAGCAACAGCCTAGCAGGAGTGTGTGATGGAAGCATACAGATTTTGGTTCATGCACATTAAGCCTTGAGATGCACAGTACAACTAGTCTATTGACTGATGAGCAGCTCCACTTAACTCATCTAGTGCCATTTGCGTGATGTCACGCAATAAGTACTCGAGTACTTACAGTGCCAAATGCGTGATGTCGCGCAATAAGTAATAAATTACTGTAACGTTGAGTACATTACCGAGTAGAATGGCCGGATGTCCGGAGACGAAAATCCGCGCTGATTTGTCATCATCACGGCTCCACGAGCACACAATAGTCATCCCATAACATTGAGGTGGACGGCCGATCTCATCTTTAATGTCCATTATCTCAAAACAACACTTTAGAAGCGAAGATGGAGGCAGATGCTCGCTTATATAACACATGTATAAACGCTCCATTGCAATCCAGCATGGCACCACGTAAACAATGATCGGTTCCGGCGCACGACCCGATGACGTCAGACCGGAAGTGATCACGCTGTGGCACTTCTGGCCTTCAAAATAAGAGAGTGCAAGCGGATGGAGCCTGCGTGAGGCACTCTGGACATCATTGCGACCGAAAATCGCGGGCACAAAATGAGTTAATAGATGGGGATCAAATGCCTTGCTCAAGAACACCTTGATTGGCAGCTGTTGACATCCCTAACTGACTGAGTGATTGAAACCAACAAGCTTAAAATCAACAATTCCTTTCTTAAGCCTTTTAGCGTGATTCCTTTTGTCCTCATACAAACAATCTTGGCTTTTCACATTCAATGAATGTGTTAACTGCGACCAGTTGGGAGTCAGTTACTATCAAAACTGTGACCTGACAGTCTGTCAGTATGTCCGTCACGTCACACCTTT
Organism: Nannobrachium achirus; assembly: GCF_963921795.1. NCBI lineage: Eukaryota > Metazoa > Chordata > Actinopteri > Myctophiformes > Myctophidae > Nannobrachium > Nannobrachium achirus. Next base: position 20,525,779 of record NC_137832.1, on the reverse strand, counting down.
GCTCTACTCATATCTCTGCCACCGTTGCCCCTATCCATTCCAAACTTTGCACACACACACCACAACCTCCACCCTTCATTTCTCACATGGCCCTCTTCAAGCGCCACCATGAGGCAGATTATTGCAAAACACATTTTTGGACACAGATTCTTCCCTAAAATCCACACAGTATCTCTAAAGTCATGTCATCAACATGGATCTGTCCCATTTCCCATATTCCCTCCTGATTGGCTACCATTGCCTTCTAAAGTTTGTGTATGTGACCTGACGGTCGCTTATCTCCCGATTAGGGAGTCTTACTGGTACTTATATATTGCTGTTGTACTGGTTGGTTATGTATTTTCTGTGATCTTACTTTAGGTGAGCAGCCTCCCTCCTCAATGTCTCCTGCGCTGTTGACATCCAGATATAATACGCTGGTGATAGGGGCTTCAGGTGGCAGTATGATCACCACTGGTATGGCCTCGGTAGGTGTCCATGACAATCACACTGAATTATTTTAACAAAAAGAAACATTAAGAAAAAAAAACATTGAAATATAAATACAAGTAATAGCCAATGCAAATTCTCTTCTATATATGTGTTACACATCTGTTAACAATATGTTCCTGGTAATAACATTTCTTCACTTTAGATTAATCTCTCTGCCTCTCTTCCTCTCTAGACACTAATGAATCACATCTGGTTCGGAAAGACCCTTGAGGAATCTATTGCTGCCCCTATTGTTTTCGTAGACTCTGGAAATGCACTGAAGTTTGAGCCCAATTTTGACAAGGTACCACACAGCACTCAATCATTCAATAAGGCCCTGACACAAGGAATGCATCATTGACGTGAACATTACTGACACATGGCACATGAGCCGACCAGTTCACATTGTCTACTTAAAAACATACACTGCAATACAAGTTTTACATAAAGAGGTTACCTTTCTGTGTTGCTCCAACTCATTTCGGATGCCACAGTTAGACGCTCCAAATCAGAAGGGAGCTCTGAAAGATGCATCAAACGCACCCACTTGCCGCCTCCAGTGTGTCTACAACCATGTTTTGGTGCTGTGTCAGGGCCTATACGTTAACATTGCATCTATGCAGTTGCACCAATGTGAGTTTGAAATAAACAATTAACATGTAACATGTCATTTGCATCTTTCCCTGTCCCAAAGTCTCTGATAGAGGCCTTGAACGCATTGGGACACACACGGAAAAATGCAACGTACTTCTACAATGTGGTTAATGCTGTGGAGAAAGACGATGATGGTTGCATCCATGCTGTGTCAGATGCCAGGAAACGAGGACAAGCAGCTGGTTACTGAGAGGAAGAGCCTCTGACAGAGACTGACGTACAGGAACTGGAAGGTCACACTCACAGGTACAATACCTGCAACATACGATACCTTCAAGATGTGTCAATGCTTATGTCTGTCAGATGCGTGTCCAACGGAGACGTTGTAGGTTTTGAAAAGGATGTAAAATAAAAGTCCTAAAATGTGAAAACGTAAACTGCATAGGCCGTCAACAGAATGTAGCAATCATGACTTGAAGGAGCAATTCACCGATTTGAACCGTATCTTCATTGTAATTGGTCCTCAATAATGCTTCTCACTCCCTCACTCTGTGTCTCATTGGTGGGCTGTGGACAGTTCAGAAACCTGCCTAGCTATGACATCATCGATGGGGATTCCAAGCTGATAGAAACTAGAGCCTTTGTCCAAATGGACAATTGGCTTGCTGAAATAGAAGCTTTTGTTTTTAAACAAATGGGTGAAGTGGTCCTTTAAGCTTAAGGCATATACATGTCTTGTTCACAACTTCAACCAGATATCATACATAAGCATACATTTAGCCAGTCTCAAGATAGATGTGTTAGTTCCCATAATTTTCAAATTCTTCTGCCTCCCTATCTGCAATTCACTGAACTCTGAATATGAGTTCTAAAATAGGGCGGGACATCAGATCATTGCAGTTGCAAATGAGTCAAATCTTAGCTAGGTTGCTGCTTACCAGAAAGGTAAATAATTCCAAAAGACATTTTTGATCTCCTTCTGAACAAAATTCTGAAACGGGTAACTTGGATTGATTGAATACTTGGAAGTAGCATGGAAGTACAGTAACACTTGGGCTAAACGAATAATACAAAAAAGTCCCGGGGACCTGTTCCCATTGTGGTCCTATGTATTCAATTGAGGGCATAAAATATTAACATATTTAAACATCGTCATCAAAAAATACACATACTGTAGCTATATTGTACAGAGGAGAAAAAGGGGGAAAACTGTCATCTTCCACCAGACAATGTCAATTTCCTCTGCTCAGGTTTTACAGGGCTGACTTACAGACAATCTCCGGAGCGTTAGAAGATTGTGGAAGAGATAAGAGTAGCGATGGAGCCTATAAATGAAGCATTTATGCCTCAGCCTCAAAGTGTCATTGAGCGACACTTTTTTTTCAGCTACAGTACGTTATTATTGTCGCATGACACGTTCAAGCATTCCCAAAGGGGAGCATCGTTTTCACAAAGGGAAGCATCAAGCATTCCTGAAGAAAAAGAACTCCTTACCTGTTTTTATCCTACCTCTTTCTTCACTGTCCAGCTGGTTTATTGTACAGGGGGGTTCAGTGTCTCATATCACTTTGATTGTCTTCAGCACTTCCTTCTATTACTCTAGGCTGATGACAGTGATATAAACATTCATTTAGCTTTCATTTTCCACATATTCTGACATTCATTGTTATGTTACGTCAAATGTATTATAATCTATTGGAGACTTATTTTTTTTAATAAATGGCAGAATGTTATTGTTGTGTGCTTTATTGGTCTCTGGACACTTGTAAGATGAGTCCTGTACCAGGAGGCAATGAAGTGCATATGTACAGTATGAGTTTTGTAATATTTGGTATTCCAAAATGTTTTTATTATTTTTAATACTCTACAATTAAATATTAAATCTTTCAAGTTGCATATTGTAAATATCTGCTATTTTGGAACTGCTTTCAATGAAAACGCTTGAGTGATAAATCACTTTTTAATGTTTCTTATCTTTTTTTTTTTTCATAATTCACTCAAACTTGTAGTCTAATTCATTCATTACTCCAAAAACATTGTGTTGGAGAGCAATATCAGAGAACATTGTTACAGATCGCTACACAAAACCCTACAATCAGACTATTAACCACAATTTAACCAGTTATGTCTGAATGGAAGAACTCTTGGTACTGTATGTACAATATGCTAAGCATAATATAGAAACACAGGAAGCACTTCCCAATAGACCAGTAAATGTGTATATTTCCATGGAAACAAGCACATTTCCCAGCAGAAAACATGGCAATCGTTTGTTTTTGATTACTCATGCACACATTCCATGTATAATTTGATTAAATGCTGTTACTCAAATTGTGTCCATTATTTGTTTGTACATGTTGTTTCATATATACACTGCTGGATTTCCCAAGACTATATAGTCTCCCCTGGGAAATTTCTTTATGATATACCATTCCAAAAATGTATTCATAGCTTCTCTACAGTAAACTATTGAGTAAAAAAGGTTTGGAATGTACAGTATGTGATTTTTCAAAGTAATAGTTTTAGTACCACTGGCACAGCTGGTTTTAGTCCCACTGGCACAGCTAACAAATGTTTACAACATTGTCCTGCAGTAACAGTGCAACAGTGTTTGAAGTTATTTTAAGATTCCGCCACTTTGCAATAAATCAGATACATACAAATCTTAAACTATCCCTTCACGCCAAGGTTATTTTCTTTACAATCAGCTCTGTAAATCCGCAGCTGCATTTTGTTCGGTTTCAGATTCTTCTGATGTTTTTTTTCTTATTCGAGCATGCTGCAGCTGGAGCAAGATAATCAGATGATTCAGATCAGAAGATGACTCACACAAACATGGAACTGTTTCCCAGAGTAAAGGTTTGATGTTTGTGATGTATTGTTTACCCACAGCCCATCAGTCAAATATTTGTAATCCACTTGATTACTGCATGACTTTTAGGGCTTGTTTCTTATTACATTACACATAGTAAGTCTTTAATGCCTGCCAAGCAGAACAAAAACAGTAAACCTCAGCTAAAACTGAGGTTTAGCTAAAAGAGTTTATATACTGTAGGTCAGGGGTCTTCAACAGGGGGTCCGGGACCCCTAGGGGGTCCTCAGAGTCACTACAGGGGGTCCTCCAAATCTTTGTGAGATTGAAGCTTTTTTTCTCCTTTAACCACTTGAACCCTATAACGTCCATATTCAGAGAACGTTAGACAAAAATTGCAGATCAACAAGTAGATCTGCTATTTTCGGCAAATTGTTTTTGTTTGGTGTAGAGGTGAAAAGGTACAAGTTCAAGTACAGAGTGAAAGGTCAAGTTCATTAAGTATTGACGGTTCAAGTGGTTAAATATCTGAAAATACAAATTGACACAAATCCAAAATACTCTGATGATTGTGCTATCAAACGATGAAAACTATATGGTTGTGGCCTTGTGGGGCTCCCTGCTTCATCTCCCTCTCAACTAAGGGGTCCTTGGCCTGAAAACGTTGAAGACCCCTGCTGTAGGTTACTCGATTGCTGAAGAAGTGCAGCTGATGAGGCTCCAAACCTGTGTCTACACGCCTGTCACCCAATCACAAAACCAGTGACAAAAGGTCAGATAATAATGTCCACATGATTGCTTCTATGGCTCTGCAGCCCCTCTATTTGGACCTTAGGAGTGGGATGAGGGGGGGGGGGGATCAAACTGAGCTATGACCTTATTGGGGCCACGTGTAGCAAATGCCACATTACCATCTCTGGCACCAGGGACAAAAAGAATGTTGCCTGGGCCTGGGGAGGAATACCAAGGATTGAGGCCTCATTTTTTGATTAATTTATGCTCCGCCGTGCGACAGTGTCCTGATGTAAAGCGGTGTGAGCTTCTAAATCGTCTATTTTCAGCACAGGAGACCATCATATGACAAAGCATGAATCTGGCTTTTTTTGGCCACCCTGGCATACAGTGGCTACTAGGGCATTCACGAATAGTGATTTTTAGTATTTGAATTATTCAAACTCAAAGTATTGGAATAGTCGACTGGCCAAACTGGCAAATATTAAGTAAGCAAGAGGCAAACATTGTGAAAATAGCCGATCTACATGCTCACAACGCCTCGCGTTGCGAGGCGTTGTGAGCATGTAGATCTGCTATTTTCACAATATTTATCTGCGGAACCGAGTCACATTAAATGTAATACCTACAATTCCAAGTGCTTGTCAGGGTGTTCATCATTCATCATTGACAACTCATTCTTATGACTTCCTATCTCGCCAAGCTTTATAAACTATAAATTTGGTAAAGAGAAAACGATAAAATAAGCGAATATTCGACTTCGGTGAACAACGTCGAATAGTGACTTTGATATTCAAATATTCGAATATTTGGTGAATGCCCAAGTGGCTACTCAGTTTTTTGTTGTTTCTGATGGGACGATGTGAGATGATCTCCTCCTGGCACGGAGACACGACAGACAAATTAGCTGATTTATTAAATAGCTATTCTGACAGTAGGAAATGTATACTCAATTATAGTATAATACAGTCCCTGTCTAATTTACTGAGCAGCTACAGGTTCTGCTCAGTGAACCCAGATGTGTTGCACTCTTTCTCACTTGAGTGTTTCAGACCAAAAACAGGCAAACAACAAAAACAAAGAAAAGTCCCAAGTTTAGTGTGATTGTTTTAATTTTTATTTAATTGTTTTGGCAGTCAATTCTCTGTGTATGGCATGAGACAAATACACAGAGGCAACAACAACAGAGTATAATTAGCATGATCACAAAACAGAAACCACAAAGCATGAATTAAGTATACAGTGTTCTCCCTCACTCTTATAAAGTTATAACGTGAACTCGTATGCACTGTTTGGGCTTTCCCACATGGGGGCTATTTTGTTCTTACTTTATACCCTCCCTAGGGCTGTCACAATTATTACATAATCGCCTAATGGCAATTATTTGACATAATCACGGTTATTTTTCATAATCGTTTCCATATTGAAAAATGTTCATATATTAAAAAAAGGTCAAAAATTGTGGATGCGACGTTTTTTTTATGTATAAAGTTGTCAAATATGTCAGTAATTTCTTTGTATTTTTTGGTCATGTGTCATATCTACCATGTGCAACTTCAAAGCCTAAAAGCCAAACAGAAATGTAATTGTCAACGACAAAAACACAATTAAATCGTTAATCACAATTATTTGAGTGACAATTAATCATCATAATCGTGACAGCCCTAACCATCCCCACGCACATTTTTCCCTATGATGGCAGGGGAGGAATTATAAATAATGAATGATTGTCCACGTGAGCCATCCAATCATGTCCCAAACAATGAAGGCGCGCTGACAGAAGCACTATTGATCGCTGTGAGGTGTGCCCGGTGTGGGGACTCACGATAGCCTCACGGGTCCCCACACCGATGGCCATACTGTTGACTCCGTGTCATCCAAATTGCATACCAATAGGTGGGAAACAGGGACGTGCTGGCCATTGGGAAAAGCGGGCCAACTCCCGAACGGTCGGTTCATTCCCGGCCAGTCCAGGCCGGCCATTAGGAATAAATAAAAAATAAAAAATGTCGGCCTTCGTTCCATTTCGGGGGGCTGGGCGGCCAACAAAGTAAATCGTCACTGTCGGGCAGAAACCTTGTATCTCCAAGTTTCAAATTTGTACATTTTTTCGCAAAGCAAAGCCCTGCTTCATACAAGGACGTCGCACAAAAGTAGTGAAAACAGCAGATCTACAAGCACACCACCGCGAGGCGTTGTGTGCTATAACTCCTGTAATTGGCCCACTGGCTTGTCACTTGTCATGATCTGAAATGGCAAATCTTTGAGTAGCAGCAGCGCTATAGAGAGAGATCTCTCTCTATAGCGCGCAATGAGGGCCTCTCCAACTCTTTTTCCCGGGCTGAATCAGGGGCCCAGCACGTCCCTGGTGGGAAAGCTATTTATCTATTTCGAAATTGCACATAGCACAAAAGTTCCAAAATGTTGCCATTCAATATATCCATGTTATATATCCATGTTCCCATGGCACACCTCACACAGATCAATAGTGCTTCTGTCGGCATGCTTACGATGTTTGGTACGTGATTGGATGACTCCTAAACACAAGGACACTCTTTGATTATTTATAAAGGGTCGACATTTAATATATCCATGTTTTTTTGCACAAACACAACATGATTGTCAACGTTTCTGTCCTCCTTTAAAATCGAAATGAAAAGAAACGTGAACAGTTGACTAAATGACACAAGGCCAAAATCAAAAGGAACATAATTGGATACAAACACGAGGATACTTGGCTCATTCGTTATTCCCCTGCCATCCTAGGGTGGAACAATATTGCTTACCCCACCCCTGAGCATAAAGTAAGAGCAAAATGGCAACCATGTGAACATGGTCAACTTTAACGGCCAAGTATTCCCAGTACAGTTGGTGAAGAATTTCTGGCGGTGTTATAAATATGAAACACGTCCCATTGGAATAACCCAGATTGTTTCCACTGAGGTCATAGCCCCACTCAGTGTTCTACGGATTGGAGTAATTATTATCATCTGAACGAACAAGAGACAGAACACCAAAATGATGATACAAATAATTACAACAGAGAGCGGACATTTCACAGTTACAAAGACACGCAACACAGACATTACACATTTATAATATATAGATTTTATACAATGATGATTTTCCATGATTACTCTAACAACCATAAGCCTATAGGTATAGGTTTACCTATGGCACCTCAATACTTTCAGCTTATCTTTGAGGGAGTTCATATTGAATATTAGTTGAGAACAGTGTATATGTTTACTGAGATGTAAATATAATGAGGTGACGATAATACAAAGAAATAGCTGCTAAAGTGCACTGCAGTATGTTGGTCAGTGTAACTTAATGGTTATGTGCTACTGCAAAGGACATGACCATCCAGCATTTCGCTTCAGTCGGTCTGTTGGACTGATTACAATAAATACATAACAGTCAAGGCTGGGCCTTAAAATGAAAGAAAGGCTTAAAGGAGTTTAAATAAATGCATTTGTCGAGAGGTTTGGCAGTAGGGAAGACCCGTCTCTGATTTCAATCAGTGGTACCCTTGCTACTCAGACTCAGAGGGTTGGTCGTAGTCTCATATATGCATTTTATTGTACTTGACATAATACTGATTAAAAACCCATTTAGGCCTAGAATTATTGAATGCTTTAGCTATTGAAAAATAGCAGATATACAAGCTCACAGCGCGGCACTCGTTGTAGATCTGCTATTTTTGAAAAAGTCGTGAAAATGTGTGCAAATCTTTGAATATATGTATTTTCAAAGCGAACGTTTGTAACTCAAATTTTGCTTCTGGGTGGTCCCTGGAACTAAATATTTTGAGATGGGGGTCCGTGGCCAAATAAAAATCATTTTGGGGGTCCTTCACATGAAAAAGTTTGAGAACCACTGACATAGTAGTCTCTCAAGAACAGTCTAACTGAGCTCCAGTTAAGTGAAAAGGACCTTTTCTTTGACGATGGCCGGCCAGATTGCTGACATAGAAACATAGGTTTTTCCAAAAACCTTAGAAGGATTCAAAATTAGAATGTTCACGATTCTTCAAAAATAGCAGATCTACAAGCTCGCAGCGCAGTACTCGGTGCCACGCTGTGAGCTTGTATATCTGCTATTTTTCAATAGTTAAAGCATAAAATAATGATACACAATAATGTGTACCCGTTCTAAATGGGTTAAAGCAGTCCAACATCTATACGAAGAGGCGAGTTTCAGAATCCAGACAGGTACAAAATAATAAATAAACGCTCGTTGACAGCCCCCCATTGTTGACTCCTACCTGTTGTCTTCTAAGATTGCTTTGTTCACCAAATAGTCCACAGAAATAGCCTGTGGAACACAACAGAGCCGTGTTTTGTGTCATCATTTACATCTACAACAAGTGATGTGGTGGGTATTCACAAGTGGACATTTCGAAAGGGGGGGAAAACGCAAAAAGTCTTGACCTAGCAGTTTCGCTCGCATCACGTGACGGGTCGTCGGCTGTATAGTCTGTTGAACTTGTGTCATAGCTTTTGTTGAGAGATTAACAGAGAACACACAATGTAGAGCGTAGGCCCTGCCTGGCCAGAGATAGTCTCAGTCCTGGTAGAGAAACCAGAGGGATCTACTGTTTCACGTCCACTTCATCGTCCGTTGGTATGTCGCTCCTCCGTCAAACCAACTGATCTTAACTCCTTGGGACTTGGCTCCTCAGTTGCCACAGTAAGACAGAAAGAGAGAGAGAGAGAGAGAGAGAGAGAGAGAGAGAGAGAGAGAGAGAGAGAGACAGACAGAGAGAGGGGGGGTGGGAGAGAAACAGAGAGAGAGAGAGAGCGCACCTGTTCATAAATTCTTCCAGTCCCCCTCCAATGAAACCGCACCTTGTACCCAGGAGCACCATCTGCCAACACAGTAAGTCACACCATCGCGATTGTCAACTTTGCTATCATGTTCTGTGGGCTAACTCATAGATGGCGAATAATAGCTGTTGTTTGCTCAGAATGTGGGTGCTGAACGCCGCTTGTACCTCAGAGAGGGTGGTGTTGGAACGCATGGTGTGAGGGCAAGAGGGTTAAAGGAAGTGACAGAGAGCGTGTGTGGGACAACGTCTCAACCACAGCCGGGCCAAGCTAAGACAAACACATCGCCCCATCACCTCTCACAGTAGTGGAGGGTGAAGTCCTTGGAGAGACGCTTCCCGCCCAAGCCCCACGGCTCTAGCTCGAGTTTGTTTCCCATGTCGTCTTCCTCGTCTTCCGCGTCCTCGTCCTCCTCCTCGTCCTCCTCGTAGTGGCTGGGCTCCTCGATGGAGGTCTCCATGTGGTAGCTGTAGGGCTGGCCCTCGGTGTACTCGTAGATGGTGGGCAGGCTGCTCTTTAGGCTACAGCGTCGCCGCAGGGCCACCAGCAGCGGCTGGGGCATGGTGAAAATGTCCACGTTGTTGCCGAGGTCGATCCACGCCAGGCTGGAGAACTTCTTGGGGTCTTTGAGCATCTCGGTCAGGTCCTTGACGATGCCCAGGGTGAGGCGGTTGCCGTTGAGAGCCAGAGTGCCGAGTTTGGGCAGCGAGCCGAGCAGAGGCAGCAGTAGCCTCAGGTTCTCGTCGTGGAGCTCGGTGAAGCTGATGTCCACGGACACTACTGTGTCGCCGTTGTTCTGGAGGTAGAACGCCACTTGGCGGACATCTCGGCCAGACAGCGGTATGCCGGACAGATCGACCGTGTCGCTGGACAACTTCTTCTGCAGGGTTGTCTTGAGGCTGTTAGGGAAAGAGAGGAGGGACAGAAAAGGTGATTAGTTCAATTATAGCCTAGTGCCACGCGTACATTTTCGACATGAAAACTCACTTACACTTACATATACTGTACATGATGTATAATTACACAATCTATTATTAATGCTATGATGACTGCTTCTAAAAGCGTTTTATTTTGTATTTTTTTAGATATAAATAAATGTACATTATATGATGCCTTGCCAGGATTACTTGCTATGTGATTACCTAAGCCACCTTACACGTGAAAACAGAAGACAATATGAAAGGATGAAAGCTCTCCGGGGTCTCAGTTCTACTGTTCTAGTGTAACCTCTGCCTGTGACCTGGGAACATGGCCCTGGTGTTATATTGTTTCCTGTGCTTTATAAAGGAGGGGGCCTTGGCAAGGCTCGGAGCGGAAGGCTGACATACAACCTCCTGCATAGGGATTTGCTCGTGTAAACAGAAGAGCCAAAACATCCAAGCAAGCACACAGCTTGAGCACAACATTCTCTGAGGGCTGGTAGCTTTGAGCTCCTAGTTGGCGAGACAAATACAGTATTTGAATATTTGTACATTCATAATATGTACAATACTTGGATAGGATGTTTGGAGGAGAGTAGAGTGGTATAGAGGAGAAGAGAAAGGTTGGTTAAACCGGTTAATTAGAGATGTAGCACCTTTCAACAATCAAGACGTCAAAACATTGTGACTATAGGTACAAACATTCTGATACGAGTATCACATTATGGCCGACACATTATGAAGGCACTTTATTAATCCATTTAGAACGTGTACACATTATAGTGTATTGTTATTTTATGCTTTAACTATTGAAAAATAGCAGATATGCAAGCTCACAGCGAGGCACCGAGTGCCGCGCTGCGAGCTTGTAGATCTGCTATTCTTGAAAAATCGTGAAAATTTGAATTTTGACCCGATTCTATAAGTGTCTTTTGAATCCTTCTGTTTATCCTTATGTTTCTATGTCAGCAATCTGGCTAGCCATCGTCAAAGAAAAGGTCCTTTTCACTTAAATGGAGCTCAGTTAGTCTGTTCTTGAGAGACTACTATGTCAGTGGTTCTCAAACCTTTTCATGTGAAAGACCCCCAAAATGATATGTATTTGGCCACGGACCCCCATCTCAAAATATTTAGTTCCAGGGACCACCCCCAGAAGCAAAATTTTAGTTACAAACGTTCGCTTTGAAAATACATATATTCAAAGATTTGCACACATTTTCACGACTTTTTCCAAAAATAGCAGATATACAAGCTTGCAGCGCGGCACTCGGTGCCGCTCTGTGAGCTTGTATATCTGCTATTTTTCACTGGTTAAAGCATTCAGTGTGTCACTAGAAGCTGGGTTGGGTGATTTCTCAGCACGATTCTATAGGTGTTGTCCATCCATCTGTCTCATCTCACAGTCTCACAGTGTGACACTTTCAAATGCTAATGCCCTTTGAGGGGTAACATTCTTTTCATCTGACAGAGGATCTTTATGAATGTAATTGGGTACCGAAGCCATAATGATGTTATTCATGAGCCGTACCTGATGGACGTCATTCTAAAGTCTAATTCATAGTTAAGATGCACAACTGTGTCATTTGCTGAAAATAACATAATAAGAAATAAATAACTGAAGAGTGTGTCGCTTCATGTTTGTGTGAAGTGTCAATTAGGCTTAACACGCTGATAGAGAAGTACAGTGACGCATTATATTCATGTAAATCATGTTTAAAGACGTGTTTCGAAATGAAATATCTCCAATGTGAACAAACACCGTCTGATACTAACATAACTGACTCAAACGATGGCACTTTGATATCAATGAACTTGACTGGAATGGAATCATCTAAGTAAGGGGAACATAAGAAAATCTGCAAAGTAAATCGTTACCAAGAAATGTCTTCACCAATGTGTTTCTAAAGGTGTGTAATAATATGTACTAAAAGATTGAAATTCAACTCCCGGGGGAAACATTCCGTGGGCTAGAAATGGCCCCTACAAAACAGTGAAAAGTGATTGATTCATCACTAAACCATCGTTTTGTGGGTCCGTTTTTAACCCAAGGAATGTTTTTCATGCAAAACAAATGCTTGCAATGGATTCAGCATCATGAAAAACCCCTAGTTTGACCCCTCACATGCTACTAAAAGCAGATTTATTTTTTGTGTTTTTTCCTGTATAGTAAATTAATGGGACACAAACACAAATCTGTTTTTTATGAGGTTTCCCCCGGGAGTTGAATTTCAACCTTTTAGTACATATTATTACACACCTTTAGAAACACATTGGTGAAGCCATTTCTTGGTAATGATTTACTTCGCAGATTGGTCAAATATCTTATAAAATCCCCTTACTATCTAGATTGAATTGGGCTGAAAGGTTGCTGGTGTGATTTTCTAAGGTAGGGTCACAGGTGTGTTGACTGCAGTGTCCTGTACAGTCCACATTATCTAATTGTGTAAATATTAAGTGAAAGAAGTGAACCAATATTCAGTCCCACAATATCATCACAATATTGATATTTGGGTTTATCACCCAGCCCTAGTCTGGAGTGTATCTAAACATTAATTCCATCTAGATTGTACAACATGGCCAATAAAACTTCCATTTATTGCTGTCCTCTAAAATCACATTTTAGAAAATCCTCTCTAGTGATTTACCAGTGCCTTTTCCACCCCTGGCTGGTAGTGGGCAATAATGTATTAAAGTTTGGCTAAATGTCAGAGAGAATTACAATGTCCTTGCTCTAAATGTTCGCTATAAATGTGTGTTAGATTATTGCGGCAAGATATCAGACTATACCCGAAGGTACACTACACAGCATCAAGTAAGAACAAAACAACAAGATGACCTTCACTTCCATTGCACAACCAAGATAGGCAGAAAATAGAGCAGCTGCAAACAGCTTCAGATCCATCAGGCTGAAGGCAGAGTCACGACGACGGCGTGTCGCTAAATTGAAAAGTACTTTCTAATAGATGTCATGTGAAGCCACCTCGTCTCCTACTCTTAACCTATTTAGGCCTGGGCCTGGCATTATTGAATGCTTTAACTATTGAAAAATAGCAGATATACAAGCTCACAGCGCGGCACCGAGTGCCGCGCTGCGAGCTTGTAGATCTGCTATTTTTGGAAAAAGTCGTGAAAATGTGTGCAAATCTTTGAATATATGTATTTTCAAAGCGAACGGTTGTAACTCAAATTTTGCTTCTGGGGGGGTCCCTGGAATTAAATATTTTGAGATGGGGGTCCGTGGCCAAATACATATCATTTTGGGGGTCCTTGACATGAAAAGGTTTGCGCACCACTGACACTAGTAGTCTCTCAAGAACAGACTAACTGAGCTCCATTTAAGTGAAAAGGACCTTTTCTTTGACGATGGCTGGCCAGATTGCTGACATAGAAACATAGGTTTTTCAAAACGTCTTGGAAGGATTCAAAAGACACTTATAGAATCGGGTCAAAATTCTAATTTTCAAGATTTTTCAAAAATAGCAGATCTACAAGCTCGCAGCGCGGCACTCGGTGCCGCGCTGTGAGCTTGTATATCTGCTATTTTTCAATAGTTAAAGCCATACTGTGTAAGATGCCCAACTAGTGGTCATTAGCCCTATAGCAAACCGCGGTCGCGTCCGCGTCTTTCGGACGTTTTTCGTACCTTCAGACCCCCGCGTCTGCCTCCACCTCGCTGAGATCTATCTTTTAAGGGGTCCCTTGTTCCTGTGCGTTCAGTAATTCCAGAGATACGGACTCCTTCACCCTGCCTGGTAGGCGAAATTACCTAGAGAAGGGATGGTACAAACGGGCGACAACAAATATGGCTGCCATAGCGACCCCACTTCAAGATGCGCTGTGATTGGCCGGCAGTTGTATAACCCTCGCTGTGATTGGCCGGTAGTGTGATGACGCAATTTTGGCGCGAGATCCGGTCCACGGCAAGGATCTCAGTTTACATACAGAGAAGGCTTTACAGGCTGAAATTCACGGCGCGGATCTTCTAAAACTTTTGTGATTTAATAGTTAGGAGAATTTTAAGATTTGTTTTATAAAAAAAGTTACATAGTACAACTTTAAAGCACCAAATAATGATACACAATATGTGTACCCGTTCTGAATGGGTTAATGTTCTCCTTCATATCTGTCGCTGTCTGCCTTCGTTTGACCAAAACCTCATCTTCTCCCGAAAATCACAAAAGTTGTAATGTCACAGCGATCCCAGGCTCCCCTGCAGGGTTGAATGTTGTTGTTGTTGTTTTTTCTGAACAGACAGGTATGTCCTTTTAGAGAACAGGAAGCAAGGAAAAGCCGAGCCATTTTCTAAACCAGCTATTCTCATCCATTTTCATTTCAAGGGCGGCCGATTTGATATCCAATAGGCCACGTCAGTCAGTCACGTATCTCCATTTGATGCAACTTCTCAACTCTGGGACACCAAGCATGGTAAAAAAAGAGTGTACAAATTTGTACAATCTCAGAGTTGACAGATTCATTTGGACCCCTGGTGGTCCCCGGAAATGTGCTGTCTATAATACGTTTTTTTTTTTCTCTCGTGACCACTGTGGTCTAATTACCTAACTAGTAACACATAACTAGTCTCACTGAAAATGACTCTTAAAGGAGTAGTTCACTTTTTCTATTGATTAGTCACGCCATGGAGACTAGAGTTCAATAATATTTTTAGTTTTTTGTCGCATTCCTAAGACAAAAATGTGATAACAGTAAATTTACCCCCATTCGTTCCGGGAGGGGACCCATTTCGAAACGGGTCCCCATCCGGAATCAATGGGGGTAAATTTACTCAAATCAAATTTTTGTCTTAGGAATGTGACAAAAACCAAAAAATATTATTGAACTCTGTGGTACAGATAAAGACACAATATATTAACACAGAATACTAAGATAGAAGGAAAGAGAATAAGGTCACAGTGAAAATCTCAGCAGCCATAACCCACAGCGATCCTCTTTCAATATTTTTAAGCATCCTGCGCGATAGAATCACATTTACACTGCATCTAAAGACGCCACCTTTTGCACAAAAATCGCGCATTTTTACCCCAATGTTCCTAGCAGCTTCTCCTGACGCTATTGTATTTGCATGATGTACACTTTGTAGAAAAGTAATGTGTGGGTTTACTATGCAAATCTTTCTCCAGAGTGTCTCCTACGCAATTTTCGTCACCAAAGTATCAGGTTACAGTTTGCTTCAGCAGTGACGGGGCGCGCAGCAGCGAGAGCCTAGCTAGCCGAGAGCCTGTATCTTACAAGAAGTTGGCGGCCCTTCGGGCCACTCACATCTAGAGTTCGGCCCACTCACCTCTTCACAGCAACATACTGTCTGTCTGTGTGTGTGTGTGTGTGTGTGTGTGTGTGTGTGTGTGTGTGTGTGTGTGTGTGTGTGTGTGTGTGTGTGTGTGTGTGTGTGTAGGGGTGTGTTTGTGTGTGTGTGTGTTGCTAAAATGAAAACATTGAAATAATGAAAATAAAACATTGGCAGGCCTATTATAGTAATAATAATAACACAATTAGGCCAAAACTTTTTTTTTTTTCTCAAAAAAATATTTTTTCTCAAAAAAATATTTTTTCTCAAAAAAAGAACTACCCATATTTGCCCATTACAAATCCATTTGATTGCTGGTATACCGTGAGGGCCCCCGGAGGGGGCCCGAGCTCTAGATTTGAGGGCCCCCAAAGGGGGCCCGAAATTCTAGTTACAGTAATAGAAGAGCAGAAATAATGTGATGATCAAGTCATCTGTGAAATGCATAATTACATATTCATATCTGAACAGAACCACAACAAATAGCCTGTCTGTGTAAGAGAGGCACACAAACAGCCTGCATTAAGAAATTTAAATTTCATGAACGTTCCAACAAGGAGTACATTTTCTCCTCGACTCCCCTTGGGCTAGGTTCACTGGTTCACTCAATGCTCACTGCTTCATTTTGTTTTGTCATTAATGCTTAAGCTTTGATCTATGATTCATATCAGTCCTCTCATGAGTGAAGAAAAACAGAAACTGCATTAGAGTAACAGGTGGTGAATCTCAAATCTAACCAGGCTGGTCAGTGAAGTTTGTAACGGTTTCCTTTTAAAGCTTTGTATAGGGGTGCCAGGTAGGCGAATAGGCTTCCAATGGTAAATGGTAAATGGTGCATTTATATAGCACTTTTATCCAAAGCGCTTTACAGAGATTGTGCATTACATTCACCCATTCACGCACACATTCATACACCGATGGCGGAGGAATCCAGGCAAGGCACCAACCTGCTCACCGGGAGCAACTAGGGGTTCAGAGTCTTGCCCAAGGACCCTTCGACATTCACTCAGGGGGACCCCGGATTCGAACTGGGAACCCTTCGGGAACCCTTGGTGCTCTAATAACGGTTTCTCTACCCCTGAGCTATGCCGCCCCCAATAAGTTCAACTCAAAGCAGGGAAAGGCTGAAGGCAAATTCTACTTCTCCCTGGATTGCCACGCAGTGGAGTTAGAATCTTTTTGCAGGCCTGTTTTGTAGAACCGTTTTTAAACCTGCCCCAACTCGGTCCAAAATGGATAAATGAAAAGAAAATGGCAAAGCATGAACAATGCTGGACAAACTGTCTTTCAGTCCTGCTGCCAGCAAAACAAACTGAGCTTCCCCACACCCTGAATCGCACAGCTGTAGCCATTAGATCTGAGTGGCTGATTGCCATGTGTCAATCATCGTTGTCAATCGTTCTCTAGGTGATGGCCTGTTAATTAGTCAATAATTGTCAATTAGTCTCAATTATGACTCTGGCCGTCACAAGTTCCCTTCCCTGTCTAAAGCTACTAAGAGTCAACTTAAATATAGGAAGACAGATAAGGATAGGGCTTATAGTCCCAAGCAAATTTTAACCTATAATGTCACAATTACTGGACATAAAAGTGACATGTAAATAAAGGAAATACTGTAGTAAATAGGGATGGTCAATATAATCGATATGGCAATATACTGTATACCGATATTTTATTTCCCAATACTGTAGCGATACTTCAGAGTTCAGACTGTAGTATAACAATACTTTTGGAGCAAAAAACTCTGTTCCCGTGTTTAACCAATGGTAGAAGACAAGTCCAGTCCTGACACTCTGCTGCTGTTCAATAAATGAAAATGGAAAGTTTTGATGAAATCGAAATGGTTTTGACTCAATTTGTTCATTGAGTTATCAATATAATGTGATGTACATGCATATTATTAAACTACCCAGATGGTACATGGCAAGTTGGATTGAGCTCTACCCAAAAAATAAGTACAGTCTGTTGAATATTGCAATATATTGCAATATGTATCGCAATATGTATCGCATCACAATATATCATGATACAATCGTATCGTAACACAAGTATCGTGATACATATCGTATCGTGAAGGTTCTTGCCAATACCCATCCCTAGTAGTAAAGGAGGGATACAACACATTGAGGTCTCTTTCTGGCGGCCTCTTTCAATAATAAGAACAAATGTAGGAGAAACATTTCTGTCCAGATAGGAACGGTCTTGGCAAGACTTGTTTTAGCTGTGACCCTTATTACGTACGTGTATGTGCCTTGGCCACCAGGATATTGTATTGAACATGAGTGCTACATGCTGGCTTTGTCATTGTTTTCCGAGGTTGTTTTTTGAAGTTGTTATGTCCAATGTTTCGGTATATTATATTCAGGGTTCCCACACATTTTTACCAATTAGTAATTTCCAAAACTTTTCCAAAACTTTCCCAGAATATTTAACCACATTTCCAGGACTATATAACAATAATTCAGCTCAATAACAGGTCGCTTACTCCTATGTGCAATGCCCAAAGACAGGTAGTGTATGCTAGTGGTTCTCAACCTTTTCAGGCTGTGACCCCTGAAATAATCATATTTGAACTGGGGACCCCGGCACCCTGACGAGCACTAAGAGTTGAGGAATTTTGTACACGGTTTTATTGTGAAAATAGCCGATCTACATGCTCACAACGCCTCGCAACGCAAGGCGTTGTGAGCATGTAGATCTGCTATTTTCACAATTTCTGCCTCTAATATTTGACAATTTGGCCAATGTTGAATTTGTCATTTCAGAGGTATTAACAAAATCAATAACTAAAGACAATGCATAGCTATTTTTTTCCAGGACCTTCCAGGACCCTAGAACTCCAAAACATTTCCAGTACTGGAAAAAATATTTTTCTAATTTCAAAATATTTCCAGGAATTTCATGACCGTGGGAACCCTGTATATTGTAAGTCAAGGCAAGGCATGTTTATTTGTTCAGCACATTTCATACACACAAGGCAATTATAGATGATAGATGACAACATAATAGGTGAAATTAGGCAGCGATAAGAAAAGGAAATGACTGCACTAACAGTGCATTTATTTTCTAATCTATATTACTTTCTAATGTATATTACCTAACTGGTATCTAACAAAAGAAACAGAAAGATAAATGGGTCAATTAAATAGGAGGTGTTTTGCGGAAACTTGAAGGGCTTCTAAATGGTAGTTTGGTTAATTACGAAGAATACCATTTATCAAACAACTGTGGTAACAGGCAGCTGACAAAGGAAACATTTGATCGAAACGTTGATTAAAGGAGTAGTTCACCCCAAAAATGAAATATTTTTTAACACTTACACACCTCATGAAACCTTGAATTCAGGGAGATGTTTTTGCTTCTGTCGTATTCCTAGGCCAATAATAGGAGACTCAATGTGAGATTCCGACGGTCATCAAATTATTGATTTAGGAATGCGACAAAAACTAAAAAATCTCAATGAATTCTTTGGAGTGAACTACTCCTTTAAAGGCAAAGATAACGAGGGAGCCATGATATCTGGCTGCAAGCTCCACCGTGACGTTCTAACCGGAAGAAAATGAAGTAAAAAAGAGAAAGAAAAGAAAATGAGTTAGATTAGAGAGATTATTCCGATATGGACATTAATAGAGAGGGGCATTTGGGTGCATAATGTGTGTACGGAATTTAGAGCAGTCCATGTGACACAGTTAGTACTAATGGAGGATAACGAAGGGACGAGGAACCCACAGGCACCCAGGGGTGTCACACCAAATTCTGAGCCCTGGGTACTTTTAACTATTGAAAAATAGCAGATATACAAGCTCGCAGCGCGGCACCCGTACAAGCTCACAGCGCGGCACCGGGTGCCGCGCTGCGAGCTTGTAGATCTGCTATTTATTCTTTTTAAATCATGAAAATTTTTGCGAGTCTTTGAATATTTCAAATACTTCTAAGGTTTTTTAAAAAACCTATGTTTCTATGTCAGTGGTGCTCAAACTTTTTCATGTGAAGGACCCCCAAAATGATGGCCACGGACCCCCCATCTCAAAATATTTAGTTCCAGGGACCCCTCCAGAAGCAAAGTTTGAGTTACAAATGTTCGCTTAAAAAATACATATATTCAAAGATTTGCACACATTTTCACAACTTTTCAAAACATTTTTCAATAGCTAAAGCATAACATTATTCTAGGCCCCTCCACCTTGGGCCCTAGTAACTCAGTCCCATTTTCCTCCCCCCTTGTGACGCCCCTGCAGTGCAGGCACTAGACAGATATTTGACTGTAGCTTCCTCTGAACCCTGAGTAACCTTAGACACAAAGTCTGTGACATATTTATAGTCTATAATCAGCTGAGCAAGGATGGAGGCTAAAAGCTAAATTCCACCTAAAAGCTAGAATTCATCATTTGACATTGCTTTAATCTGAATTAATCCGCAGAACCAAGTCATTTGTAAGCAGAAAAAAAACGTGCTTGAGGATCTGACTAGACTAAAATATATACGGTAAATATGGTTGACAATGTCATTGTAGATCTGCTATTTTGGAAAAACCCAGTGAAAATGTGTACAAATCTTTCAATATTTATTATTTTAAAGCGAACATTTTTAACTCAAATCTTTGCTTCTCGGGGGTAACCGGGAACAAAGTATTTTAGGATGGGGGTGGGTATATGCATATACGCCATTTTGTTCTACTTCCGGGTGTCTTTCGACTTCCTTCACAGGTGTTACTGATGATACTAATTAAGGCTCTGTTTGATTTATTGTAGGCTACATTGGTTCTTTAATTTCAAGGACCAACATAACTCTGTACAAATGGAATCAACAAATGGAATCAAATGGACCCTTGCAGGTCCATTTGCTTCCATTTGTACACTCTCAGAGTTACACACCTGTATGGGGACATTTGGAACCCACTCAAGGACACTTTGAGACCCACTGGTTTAGCAGAGTGTTTCCAATGAGCCAACATTCACAATATCATCACCCTGACTCTGTTTGACCAGAATGGAACAGACCCTTCATTAGTATCATCAGAAACACCTGTGAAGGAAGTCGAAAGACACCCGGAAGTAGAACAAAATGGCGTATGTGCATATACCCTAATAAAAACTTTGAGCAACACAGATAAAGAGACATACGTTTTTCAGAAAACCATTTGGTTTTAGAAGACATTTTCAGGTATTTTTCAGGTCTGGATAATGAGTACAGCACATGGAGAATGTGTCCGGGTCCATAATAGTTTTGTGACCTTCCAGAATAAAGTGTGGGCAGTGTGTTGGTTCAGTCTGTCTGTCTGTCTGTCTGTCTGTCTGTCTGTCTGTCTGTCTCTGTGGACTGTGTGTTTGGGCAGAGAGAGGAAGGCTCTGCCCAAACGCGTCCTCATTATATGCTGCCCGCATGGCGATCTTAATAAAGGGTACCTACAGGACATTTTGTCAGCGCTGGTGATCTTTGTGCTTTGCTGTCTTGCTCCTGGCACTGAACGACAGAAAGCTGTCTCTATGCTCAGAGATACTACAGCTGTACAGCTGGACAGTAGCAGGAACATGCTAGAGCAGGGGTCTCCAACGTTTCCCACAACTTGATTCCATATCGTTTCATTGTTTGACAGCACAATCATCAGTGTATTTTGGATTCATGTCAATTTGTGTTTTCATATATTTAACCACTTGAACCGTCAATACTTAATTAACTTGACCTTTCACACTGTACTTAGTGTGCTATTTTTCCTACCAAACCTCTTTGCCGAAAATAGCCGATCTACAAGCTCACAACGCCTCACGCTGCGAGGATTTGTGAGCTTGTAGATCTGCTATTTTTGGCTAAAGTTCTCAGAACGCTAGGGTTCAAGTGGTTCATAAAAAAAGAGAAAAAAATGTTTCTAGCACGCAAAGACTCGGAGGACCCCCTATAGTAACTCTGAGGACCCCCAAGGGGTCCTGGACCCCCTGTTGAAGACCCCTGCGCTAGAGTAATGTGAATTCAGTTTTAGGGTGGATCTTTCTTTTTTTCCTTTTTTTTTTGTTGCTTTGGTGATTAATGCAGCTCCTTCTGTCACAGAATGTCTCAGAGTCTGTCTCTGCAGGCTTTCACAGAGCCAACAGCATGACTAAGTAAAAAGGAAAGGGCTTCAGCTAGGATGTTGTTTAAAAAGCAGATGTCTGCACATTTTTAGACATTGTCAGTGGCTTTTCTCTCCTCCTGTGGGCTGATTTAAATATCATAAATGGGCATGTCTAAGGCCACATTTACACTTTGGAATATGCCCATGTTGCTAGCTGAAAATAACAGACTTTCGGTTGGATTAAGCCTCGCTTGAGTGTGGCTGAAATGGCAAAGAGTCAACCTTTTCTATTTGTATTAATGAGAGTGAGAGTCACAATGAGTCAGTCTTGTCTCACTGTGCTCACTTTGTCCTAGATAAGTCAAGCTGTTATTATTATATTCACAAAGTCCATGCGTTATTTTTACAGAGCCATTTAAAAGTAAGCTTTTACTTTTAACAACCACAATAATTAGAGCCTGTAGAACTACTAAATCAACATCCAGGCAGACGTATGCCTGTTTGTTGTCTTAGCATGCCATTTCTGTATTACTCACGTATGGCAAAGACATGGTGATTACAGCAATACAACTGTGCTTTCTTCAAAACCCACAGAATTACACATTAACATTATCGCTCACAAGCAACCACCCAACGGGCAAATTGTGTCTGCTTGTTTTGGCACGTTTTCAGGACGGGTACACATATTGTGTATCATTATTTTATGCTTTAACTAATGAAAAATAGCAGATATACAAGCTCACGAGTGCCGCGCTGCGAGCTTGTAGATCTGCTATTTTTGAAAAATCGTGAAAATTAGAATTTTGACCCGATTCAATAAGTGTCTTTTGAATCCTTCTAAGGTTTTTTTGAAAAACCTATGTTTCTATGTCAGCAATCTGGCCAGCCATAGTCAAAGAAAAGGTCCTTTTCATTTAAATGGAGCTCAGTTGGTCTGTTCTTGAGATACTACTATGTCAGTGGTTCTCAAACCTTTTCATGTGAAGGACCCCCAAAATGATATTTATTTGGCCACGGACCCGCATCTCAAAATATTTAGTTCCAGGGACCACCCCAGAAGCAAAATTTTATTTACAAACGCTTTGAAAATACATTATATTCAAAGATTTGCACACATTTTGACGACTTTTTCAGAAATAGCAGATCTACAAGCTCGCAGCACGGCACTCTGTGAGCTTGTATATCTGCTATTTTTCACTCAATAATTCTAGGCCTAAATGGGTCAACAGCCATGTGTGCAACAAGTAGTGAGCAATGCATCCATCGCACCAGACCTGGCCACCAGCCAGACGGATGATTGACATCTTTGGTTACCATGGTTATTCCCATCCCGGTGGCCTGTGGCCTGCTCTGTCCCAGTTCAATCTCAGCTCCACAAAATTAAGTCTACCCGGCCGTGTGTGTGCGTGTGTGTGTGTGTGTGTGTGTGTGTGTGTGTGTGTGTGTGTGTGTGTGTGTGTGCGTGTGCGTGTGCGTGTGTGTGTGTGTGTGTATTGAAGCAAATCCTGTCCTGACAAGTCCTTGACGCATAATCTGGCTGAATGATCAGGACGCATCTAGGGCTGTCATGATTATGACGTGATTATACAAGATGATTAATTGTCACTCAAATCATTAATGATTAACGATTTAATTGTGTTTTTGTCATTGACAATTACATTTCTGTTTGGCTTTTAGGTTTTGAAGTTGCACATGGTATACTGTATATATGACACATAACCTAAATAAACAAAGAAATTACTGACATATTTGACAACTTTATACTTAAAAAGTAACATTAATGCGACGCGTTGTGAGCTTGTAGATCAGCTATTTCCACTATTTTTGACAACAAAAAAAATATGAACATTTTTCAACATGGAAACGATTATGACGATTATGAAAAATAATCGTGATTATGTCAAATAATTGCGATTAGACGATTATGTATTAATTGTGACAGCCCTAGACGCATCCCATTTTAAATACTATGTTTAAGCATTGGTTCATTAGAACAGGGGAGAGACATGACATGTGACACATGAACGTTAATTTAGCACCGTAACTCTGAGAGTGTACAAATGTAACCAAGTTATATGATGTAGTAAAACAATTTAGCGACCATTTTCTACAGTAACGGGTCTACCCATTTCTTGAACAGAAAATTAAAATGTTTCAAGATACCAATTCTACCACTTGTTGTGGTCCATGTTCAGATACTGGTTTCTTAAAACAGTGGTAAATCAGTCAACAACCTTGAGTTGGCTCATGGACCCCGCCCACTGTATTTTCTTTCATTTATATGGTAGAAGTGGTAGAAAAGCAATTTACCATTCGAGGGTTAGGCGATCGCCTCGTGCCACAACCCTGAAACAGTGGTAAATCACCCAACAACCCACTCCCTCTCATGGTAAATGGCTTACTTTTATCCAATCAGGAGGAGAAAACCCCACAAAATATATTAGTTTAAATTCTCAACTTGCATTGTTCCCGACTTACATCGTACCCGAGTGCCTGTCTATTATGTAATTAAAGAGCTATAGAGGGAGGCCCCTGTTACTGAACAAACACTCTACTATAGAAATGATTGTTATTGGAATATAGAGCTATCAACAAAATCACACCCGTGTGAAGTGGAGCTGTGTGTGTGTGTGTGTGTGTGTGTGTGTGTGTGTGTGTGTGTGTGTGTGTGTGTGTGTGTGTGTGTGTGTGTGTGTGGATCATGTGTACCGATTTTTGTGACATTTGAAGAAAATATGTAGGAAATGGAGCAAAAAGTGTGTTTTGGAGAAAATTCAAGATGGCGGAAAATCTATCATGGCGCAAATGGGCGTGGCCTATATGGGGAGATGCGTCATGACCCAAGGAATCCAGGGAAAAAATATTTTTAATTTTCCGACCTACGGTTCAAGAGTTACAGGCCAAAACGTAAAGTGGGGTGTTATGGCGCCACCATGCGGCCAAATGACACAATTATTTTTTATTTAATCCTTGAAATCATTATGAACCTCCTCTCCAAGTCTTGAAACTCTAGCCCCTATGGTTTGCGAGAGACAAATAATTGAATGTGAGTTTTTGCGATTCCCATTATAAGTCAATGGGGAAAATTAATTCACTAATAAATTAATATCAATTAAACTATTGAACCTTTCTCTTAGCAAGTTACTAGCCCACGATTCCCGAGTAAGCCGGTCGATTTGACATATGGCGCGAGTGTGTGGTGGCAAAACTGTGGGACTAGTAGCGTGCCGAAGTTTAGGAAGTTCAGGCTACATACAGACACACACACACACAGACCCACACGGCCACGTATAGGGAGCCTGTGCTTCACACAGCTCCAAAAATCAAGTTACACTACCTACACTACTTTATCACTAGGATTTTCCTCATGCTCAGATTTAGATCAGGGGTCTTCAGCAGGGGGTCCGGGACCCCTAGGGGGTCCTCAGAGTTACTACAGGGGGTCCTTCAAATCTTTGTGATAGAAACCTTTTTTCTCCTTTTTTATATTAACCACTTGAACCCTAGCGTCCATATTCTGAGAACTTTAGCCAAAAATAGCAGATCTACAAGCTCACAACGCCTCGCAGCGGCTATATTCGGCAAAGAGGTTTGGTATAGAGGGGAAAAAAGAGCACAATAAGTACAGAGTAAAGGTCAAGTATTGACGGTTGAAGTGGTTACATATCTGAACACAAATTGACATGAATCCAAAATACACTGATGATTGTGTGTCTGCTTCATCTCTCTCTCAGCTAAGGGGTCCTTGGCCTGAAAACGTTGAAGACCCCTGATTTAGAGGGTACTTACCAAACCTGAGACTTGCGTCTGGACATGCTCTGTCTCAGCCACTTGGAATGAGGCGTCAGATGGTAGATCAGCTGCCGGCAAATCTTGTCAGAGGACTTTATGGTGTCTGTGTCCTGTGAATAATATCCAGAAAGAACATTTGCTAATAATGACATGCCCAGAATAGGGACCCAGATCCACATTCTATCTATTCTAACAAAACTCAATTTGATGGAGCAAGAAAATCCAACCAAATACACACAAAAATAAATAAATAAAGAACACCAATTTATATCTAGGTAGTTCCCATTTAGGCCTAGAATTATTGAATGCTTTAACCAGTGAAAAATAGCAGATATACAAGCTATTTTTGAAAAAGTCGTGAAAATGTGTGCAAATCTTTGAATATATGTATTTTTAAAGCGAACGTTTGTAACTCAAATTTTGCTTCTGGGTGGTTCCTGGAACTAAATATTTTGAGATGGGGGTCCGTGGCCAAATAAATATCATTTTGGGGGTCCTTCACATGAAAAAGGTTGAGCACCTCTGACATAGTAGTCTCTCAAGAACAGACTAACTGAGCTCCAGTTAAGTGAAAAGGACCTTTTCTTTGACGATGGCTGGCCAGATTGCTGACATAGAAACATAGGTTTTTCAAGAAGGATTCAAAAGACAAAATTCAAATTTTCACGATTTTTCAAAAATAGCAGATCTACAAGCTCGCAGTGCGGCACTCGGTGCTGCGCTGTGAGCTTGTATATCTGCTATTTTTCAATAGTTAAAGCATAAAATAATGATACACATTAATGTGTACCCGTTCTAAATGGGTTAAAACAGTTGGGGACTGAGCATTGGTTAGACCTCCCGTTGTTCCGACCAGGTTAACCAGTGTTAGTTTTACTGAGGTTAGGGTTAGGGTTAAGGTTAGGATTAGGTGGTCTACCAAAACAGTTGTTTTGTATGTTGCTGATTTCTGTAATCAGTGACCATATCAAAAACTATTATAGTCATATTACAGATGAAGTAAAACAACAGCTGATAACACATTACTTGTTCTAATAGTGCTTGTTCACTTGGCTCCCAGAGGCTTTACTTAAAGGACAACTTTGTTTTTTTACAACAGGGGTTCATATTTTAGATTGTAATTAGAGAAAAGAAAAGAGGAGTGTTAAAATGTTTTCATTTACTGCTTTCTATTGTTTTAGCGATTTTAGTATTTTGATTTCAGTGGGTGGGGGCATGCGTACAAGTGGCTAAATATGTCTTTTTAGACACAATATGCCGTCAATTTCTATACTATTTACATAAGTCACATCTGCCCATGAAAGATTGTGGTGCATCTTGGGAACGGGCTTATTGTGTCTAAAAAGAGATATTTAGCCTCTTGCATGCATGCCCCCAACCTGGGGCATGCATGCAAATCAGAATAGTTAAAATCACTAAAACGATAGAAAGAGGTAAATGAAAAATTTTAACACTCATCTTTTCTTTTCTCTAATGACTATCTAAATTATGAACCCTTGTTGTAAAAAAAACAAAGTTGTCCTTTAAAAGGACAGCACGTTTTTTATCCTCCATTGGTATTCTCCACAAGTACAGTTCACCCACAAGATGTTTTGCCCGGCCGTTTATAACTTTTGAGTTACGATGAATCTGTGAAACTACAGTCCTATGACCTCATCAGATTGCACTGCCTGAAATGCCACAAAAGAATATTTTATGAACGGTCCATTTACACTCTTGCTGTATTCACTTATCATTTGATAAAGTACAGTATGGGGAAATGACTGTCTATAAAGTTTTCTCTCCACCATCTGAAGCGGTTCAGCTCAATGACATTGGATTGTCTTTTCATTGATCATTAAAACCCATGAGACAGATACAGTATATATACAAACAGACGTTTTTGGCCTCAAATGTAGCAACTCTATATCCAACTTTTAAACTCAGGTGACAGTTTGGACATGAACTAGAACCCACTAGACCAAGCCCCCAGAACGGCTTGTAAACATTGAAGCGGCCGCCCTACTGGCCAAAGCTGGAATTTCAGGCGGGGTGAAACATACATGCACAAGCATAAGAGCGCGCCGCTGGGGTCTACAATAGGGTTCAATGGACGCCGATGTCGTTCAACGCCTCGCGGTGCGAGGCGTTGTGTGCTTGTAGATCGGCTGATTTCACTAGTTTATATCTTTTTTTAAATGATAAATACAAAACAAACGGTTTTGGACATAGAAGGTTTCCACCCGACAACGACTAAATATAACTCATGTAATTGGCCCACTGGCTTGTCACTTGTCATGATCTGAAATGACAAAGTAGCAGCAGCGCTATAGAGAGAGATCTCTCTCTATAGCGCGCAATGAGGGCCTCTCCAACTCTTTTTCCCGGGCTGAATCAGGGGCCCAGCACGTCCCTGTTGAACAGACACAGATAATGATGTGTACGTCTCTACTAGAGACTAGAGAATAGAGAGCTTACCTTCTTGGGACACTGCATCTCCCGAGCGAGGCTGAGCAGCAGCTCGTTGGAAATGGGATCCACCAAGTTAAGGAAGGCTGCATTCTTATAAAGGATGTCATTGAGAGAGGCGCCTTCCAAACCCATGTCCTGCAAACCAGAGGAAATGTGATTAGACATAGGACAGGGTTCCCCAATTAGTTTTCCAAAAGGGCCGAATTATGTCTAGGGTACCAAGCCGAGGGCTTGTACCCTAGACCACAAATGGCCCGCGGGCCGCCTATTGGGGAACCCTGCTGTAGGAGGAAACATCCACAACAACATCTAGTATAGTGGTTCTCAACCTGAGGGGTCGAGACCCCCAGGGGGGACCCCAAATTATTTCGGGGGGTCCCCAGATGATTAACTTAATGTGCAACATTGTTTTCTCACTCAACAGTAAACAAACCAACATAACGTTTCCTAAAGTGACAATTTGAGGACTTTTTAATACCTCTACAATGACAAATTAAACATTCGCCAAATTGTCAAATATCAGAGTCTGAAATTGTGAAAATAGCCCATCTACATGCTCACAAAGCCTCGCGTTACGAGGCTTTGTGAGCATCTGCTATTTTCACAATAGAACCGTGTTATAGGAAATGTAATGCCTCGACTCTTAGTGCTCGTCAGGGGTAGGGGGTCCCCAGTTAAAATATGATTATTTTGGGGGACGCGGCCTGAAAAGGTTGAGAACCACTGCTCTAGTATAGGACTATCATAAATATGTAGCTACCCCATAATGGCCTCTAAATGAGGGAGAAAATACGGCACAGTTCAGAAAATCTGTCCCTGCTGTGACTAGAAAAGTGAGACTCATAATGAAGGGTTTAAAAATAGAAAATAAACTTTTTGTTTGAAATATTCATTCAAAGAGGCTTTCATCTTGGAAAGAGACGTCTAGGGGGACACTAAATGTAGGCTGACTGCTCCAGGCTGCTAGCTCTTTTGGCATGCTGTACGGTGTATAATGACAGTTCCGTCACTTTGAGCTGTGGAGTATTACCCAGCCACATTTCTATAACCGTAATTGGATCTTTTGATCACTGTAGAGAACAGCGCGCGCGCGCACACACACACACACACACACACACACACACACACACACACACACACACACAGAGACAGACAGAGAAAAGGCGACATTTAAAAAGGTTACATTTAACATAAATGGGATTAAGACCATCTTTAGTCCAAATCAAGATGTCTATAAATGGGTCAGTATAGACAGCTGATATGACAGCAGGTTATCACAAGGAGATCAAGGAATGGGCTGATATGTGCTCTGCTATGTACATCAAACCAAACAGCAAAAAGGGAAGATTTCAAATGACCTTAAGAATGTAATGAGAAAATGATCGATTTAAGTGTGTGTGTACTTGCAATACAATACTTGTGAACGCCAAATGTCTGCAATAGTATTTTGAGAAATAGGTTGTGAGCACAATTTCCCTCCCTTAAAAAAATAAAAAATGAAATGGCTTTCAAAAATTAACCATCCTAAAATGTTGATGTAACAAGCATAGTACAACAAAGTGTGTATGTGTGTGTGTGTGTGTGTGTGTGTGTGTGTGTGTGTGTGCGTGTGTGTGTGTGTGTGTGTGTGTGTGTGTTTGTGTGTGTGCGCGCACGCGTGCATGTAAATCAAGTATACTGTAGTCCCTTCCCCTGCCTCACGTCTGGATCTTTAAGCAAAGAATATGCATGTGCCTGGGCTGTCACAATTATTACATAATCGTCTAATCGCAATTATTTGACATAATCGCAATTCTTTTGTGATAATTGTCATAATCATTTACATGTTGAAAAATGTTTATATATGCAAACATTTAAAAAATAGTGAAAATAGCAGGTATATACAAGCTCAAAACACGTGTAGATCGGGTATTTCCACAATCAATGTTCTTTTTAAAGTGTAAAATTGTCAAATATGTCCTTCATTTCTTTGAATATTTTGGTTATGTGTCATATCTGCCATGTGCAACTTCAAAGCCTAAAAGCCAAACAGAAATGTAATTGTCAATGACAAAAACACAGTGACAATTAATCGTCATGTAAAATGTCATAATCGTGACAGCCCTACATGTGCCTCTTCGAGATTATGGTCTAAAGGCCTCCAGATCTCTACACAAGCAGGGTTTCCTGCAGCACTTTACAGGCCAGGCGCCCCGCCCGTCCAGAAAACCCCCCCGCCCCCCCAAGGGTATTAAAAAAAAAAAAAAAAAAAAAAAACTTTTTTTTTTTTTTTTTTTTTAACTTTTTGGACCTCCAACAATGTACTAGGCATGATCGCGATCGCGAAATTGCATGTTTAACCCCCATACCAACGCGAGGAGCTCATTCGGCTTGATTTTCTTGCAGGTGGGATTTATGGCTCTTTGAAGTGAGCCGAGCCGGATCTCTGCGATCCGTTCCTTTTCAAAGAGCCGTTCAAAATACTGTCTCATTTTAGTTACTTTTAGTTATTTTGTTACTTTCTAGATTTTGATTATAATTACAAATCACTTCAACCCTATATAGGCCTGCATTTTGGCCATATACATTTCCGCCATTTGAAAATATTAGCCGATCTACAAGCTCACAATGTGTCACGTTGCGACACATTGTGAGCTTGTAGATCTGCTATTTTCAAATGATTTTTCCAAATGTTATTAATTGGAAAACCTGTGAAATGTGACGTTCTGCATATTGAGTACTTTCTATTAAATATGGGGCTAAATGTACTATAATCATATTTTTGTCTTAGGAATGCTACAAATAGTCTACAACACATTATTGAACTCAAGTCTCCATGGCACGAGTAATCAATAGAAAAAAAGTCATTTTGGGGGGTGAACTACTCTGTGCATTTTGATACCAATACTTTAGTGCTTTTACTCAAGTACATTTTAATTACACTTCTACTTGTGTATTTTGTACATTGTAGTAAAGAATGTTTGTACTTTTTACATGTAGTATTTTGAACGGCTCTTTGAAAAGGAACGGATCGCAGAGATCCGGCTCGGCTCACTTCAAAGAGCCATAAATCCCACCTGCAAGAAACTCAAGCCGAATGAGCTCCTCGCCATACCAACCCTATCTTTCAAACATGGCAGCCATGTTTGTTTACATTTGAAGAAAACATAAGGGCTGGTATCTCCTGAATGCCTGATTTTTTTGTTTGAAAGCTGTGAAAAGCGTACATGCATAGTGCATCATCTGTGCACGAATTGTGGGCACATTCATGTGTTTTTATAGGGCAAAAATAAGAATTAATATTAAAAATGAAGTGAATTAATTACTCGAATTAATTAATTAATTATCAAAAAATTTCGGCGCACGCGCTTCGCGCGTGCGCCATGACATCCCCCCCTGGTCAAGACTTTTTCCTGCAGGAAACCCTGACAAGGTATAATGAGGCCAACTCTGCAATGCCAATTTGAATAACACATTGTCCATAAATCTGTGATGATGAGAGAAGCAAGTCTTTGAGAAACAGTATATGCTTGTACAGTATGTACAGCATACATACATACATACACACATGCATATATACACACACACTACAATCAGCATTGATTGTAATAGACAAGTTGGAGTGGGAGGTTGGCAGCTACACGTTCCAGGCTACCCTTTTAACAAGGGCATTGGTAAACACAGACTAGACAGAACAGAAGCCGAGGGGAAAGGCAGGCTGCAAGGAATTAAAAATAACACAAGCTTCCGAGTTAAGACACGATCCGCTTGCATGTACAACCATGACATGAAGTGACAACTCCCTTTTGTATCTGTGCCAGCTTAGTCCTTTACATACGGATATCTCAGGTGCTATGCAAAGCTGCCAACACTGTTAAATACCAATTAACTAAACTATTCAGGTGTCTGTATCTGTGCCAGCTTAGTCCTTTACAAACGGATATCTCAGGTGCTATGCCAAGCTGCCAACACTGTTAAATACCAATTAACTAAACTATTTTCAATTGAGATAGACACCTGAATAGAGTTTCTCTGACATCTGCCTACTTGCAGTGCCCAGAGTGATGATAAAATTAGGCTTATTTAATATAAGCAGGCTTGTTTAAAAGAAGCGAGCCCCGAGTCTCCAGTGATGTAGCTGTCATGCGGCCCAGACTCGCCACTTTATCTGCTTGGCTTGATTGAGTTGGTTCCGCTCCCTCCCCATTCAAGACTTCAGAGTAATTAAGAATGGATTTGCCGACAGCCGAAGGAGAGAGAGGGAATGGGCCTTGAGAACCAGTAAGCTAACAGGGTCATCACAGCTGCTGTCACAGGTTTAACACACCTGTATTTATCCAATTGCAGCCCCAAAGGATAGAGGGTAATGTCCGTAATTGACGTAAAAGTACTGGAAAATAGTTGTTTTGGAATAGAGCTCATTGTTATCCACCCTACTAAATTACCTTAATGTGACAATATTAAAATCTAACTATAATATGTTACGTTAAAGTTTGAAATATACATTATTTTAAGATTCATATTTTACTATAGTGTAGCATTTTACAAATATTTTGAATAACACAAAAATAAAATCCTATGAATAAGCAAAACATAATTGAGACAGGCCAGGGGTGGGCAACCTTTGCAGGTACATTCACTTACAAGGCTGGCATGATCACCGACAGCAAAAACCACCATTGCTTTTACATCTCATTATAGGCTGCTAATTAGAATAACACTAGCATTTAATCATTTAATAATAATAAAGGTATAAAACCTCACAAAGAATGAGTCAATAGTTTCATATGAATAATGAAGTTAAGATCTTGTACATTGAGAAAATCTGTAAGCACCACTGTCAAATGGTGCTTAATGTTAATAATAAGTTGTTTTTGATCAACTGAATTGATCACCTCAAGGAATCTGATCACCTGCAAGATAAGGTTGACCACCCCTGATGTAGGCTAATTGGGGCCCATACATTTTGTCACATCCAGGCGAAAAGCTAGCTGTATAACTGCACTGTACATTTACAGAAAGCTACTTAAAACAGTTCTGCTACAATCAAAACAAACGGCACTAAGATTTTCAGTTCTGTGGATAATATCACAGCAAAACTCTAGCCTAACAGTTAGATTTTTATAGACGCGGCCTACTACCCGAGAAGTGATACTTGCTGAAATCCTGAAAGTGACACTGCTACTGGATATTTTTAATGTGGGTTCTGGGTGTTGCACCGATGCTGCAGAAACACAGCAGCTCATGGTAAAAACAAACCACAGGGGTGATAATTAGCAGAAGAGATTATAAGAGAAGGGTGGTGGACAGGTTGCTCTAATGCCTGATTGCTTGCGCGTCGTGTCACGCACCAAAGATAGCAGATTTACAAGATCACTGGTGTGCAACTAGTTATAAATCACCCTTAAAGGACGACTTCACCCATTTTCAACCTATCTTCATATAATTCATCCTCACTAATGTTCATGATAAAAATGGTAAAAAAAATCTACTCAGTCTTTTTCTCAGAGGATATGTGTGTGGACACTTCAGAAACCCACCTACCAGTGACATCATCATTACGCACGTTTTTCTTTTTTCAAACAAGATTTAAAGGACGACTTCACCACTTTTCAACCTATCTTCATATAATTGGTCCTCAGTCCTCACTAATGTTCATGATAAAATAGCATATATTTTTTCTACTCTGTGTCTCAGAGGAGGGCTGTCAGAAACCCATCATCTTGTGACATCATCGATGGGAAAACCAAGCTGATAGAAAATGCAGGCTTTCTATTCCTGAAAAGTTGCAATGTTAAAGTGGAAGCCATTATTCTCGCGATAATACAAATCTAAATATTTGTTCAAAATTATTATTATTTTTTTTAATAAATCTGTCAAACGATGATGTCACAAGATGGGTTTCTGAACTTCCCACAGCTCCCAAGAGACTTGGACCGAGTAGAAAAATATTGTGCTATTTTATTATGAACATTAGTGAGGACCTAATATATGAAGATAGCTTGAAAAATTGCTTTTTTATGTGAGAACATTGATGGCTTCTGTTATAGAAGGCTAACTTTGTAGGAATAGAAATCTTGGAGTTTTTATTAGCTTGGAGGATTCCCAATCGATGATCACGGTCACTGGTAGGTGGGTTTCTGAACTGTCCACACTCCACACCCCTCCTCTGAGACACAGACGGGGTAGACAAAAAGAAGGTGCCATATCATAATGAGCATCAGTGAGGAGGACCATTAAACATTTGGTGAAGTCGTCCTTTAAAATCCATTTAGACCTGGAACACATCCGTGTCACTCTAGATTTGAACCACTTTAACCGTCATTTTATACTTTAGCTATTAAAAAATAGCAGATATACAAGCTCACAGCGCGGCACCGAGTGCAAGCTTGTAGATCTGCTATTTTTGAAAAATCTTGAAAATGTGCGCAACTCTTTGAATGTATATATATTTTTTTGAAGCGAACATTTGTAACTCAAATCTTTGCTTCTGGGGGTCCCTGGAACAGAATATTTTCAGCTGGGGGTTCGTGGCCAAATACAGACTATAATTCTGGGGGTCCTTGACATGAAAAGGTTTGTAACTACGGTTATAGAAACATTTAGGTTTTTCAGAAAACTGGATTTAGAAGACATTTATAGAATCGGTCCCTCAGGGGAGCGTGAGATGCTACAGGAGGAGAGGAGGATGCAGGGAGGAGAAGGGAGGGGCACAGCAGTTTAGCAAAGACTGAACTGGGAGAATATATTTTATTTTATGAGCAGAGGTAGTGGACTGAGCTTTGTCACAGTCTGTGAAGTTTATATTTGGTGAGATTCTTCTTTTTGGTTGCTGCAATTAGGGGACACAACAATTGCCAAAGGGTAAATGGTCTGTTTATGAGCAGGACAGGGTGAGTTAGGTGAGAATAAGGGAATAATTTAGGTCAGTGACACCTGGCTCCTACAGCAAAGACACCTGTAGCTGTACCACAAGCACAAAAATGCAAATAAACAGGAGGCCCTATACACAAAATTATGTCTTGTACTGTAACTTCTTGCTGATTCTTAAAATTGTTGCTATGGGGATGTAAATTGGCTTATAGTAGGCAACATAATGTAGTATATGTAGAACATATAGCCTTACAAACACTATAGCCTATGTTACAAAGCAGGCAGTTATTTTCTAGCTTTTACTACCGCTAATGGCCGTGGTGGCGTGGGTAAACAGACCTCACTTCACCCGAACCCAGGCCATGATGAAGGATGCAACCTAATTTATGAAAAATGCCTTGCCTTCCTTAACAATCTGAGCACGTCGGTCGCCTGCTCCATTCTGCGATCACGGAGTAGCTTTTGCATCTCTTTGATCCAAGCAACTCGTCTCACGTACGGGCTGTGGTTGCTCGTCCTCCGCAGCATCCCGGGCAGCTTGTCCGATTTCAGCATCAGCGCAAAGAGAAAGTCCCCGCCGACCCGATGATGATGATTCCCCCTGGTGTTGTCGCTCTCTCCCCCCGTACTGGCATCCAGATGCTTGCGCCGCTTCTTGGAGAAATTCTCATTGTCCAGGCTACTCTGTCTGCTGAGTCTCGATCCCATGTTGTTTGCAAGAAAAAAGGCAGACCGATTTTTTTTCTGCTGCAGCTTACACCGTATCAATGGCACACAAACCCATGGTGAACTGTATATAATCCTCCTGGCACTGGCAAGGCAGCAAATGCGACTCAATTGATTTGTGAAAACAAAGCTGTGGACTCAACTGACTGCAACCCCCTTTTCTGCACCGCTGTCTTCGAATCTAAGCATCCAGTACAGAGTCACACAATATGATATATCCGACCTACTGTATATCCCCCGACAGCCTGGTTGAGATTAGCGTTCTGACTGTAGAGTGCGCGTGTTGTTTTTTTGATTCTCCAGCATTAGCTGCCTACGTCGTGCGCCAGTGTGTCGTCTAGAGATGGGACGTTCGCGAACGAATCGAGTCCTTTGAACGGCTCTGTGCAATGAACGATGGGATCCGGTTCGCAGTAGGGAGCCGTTCCTTTCTAATGAACAAGTGGTGGGAAAATAACTTGAATTCTTAACTTCAATAGGCCTACAAACGTTCTTTAATATGTAAAATCACCAATACTGCAATGTAGAAATACTTTGCCACAAGTAGAAGTTTGGAATTAAAATGTACTTGCCCAGTAAAGTGCAAAAAAAAAAAGTATTGGTATCAAAATCCACTTAAAGTACCAATAGTAGAAAGTATTCATTATGCAGAATGTACTTTTTCACAGGTTTTCCAATGAATAAAATGTAGAAAGAAAAAAAACCATTTGAAAATAGCAGATCTACAAGCTCACAATGCGTCGCAACGCAACACATTGTGAGCTTGTAGATCGGCTATTTTCAAATGGCCAAAATGTAGACCTATATATGGCCAAAATGTAGACCTATAGGGTCGAAGTGATTTGTATTATTATATAATCAAAATATACTAAGTGACAAGTAACTAAAATGAGTCTTTTTGAACGGCTCTTTGAAAGGAACGGATCCCAGAGATCCGGCTCACTTCAAAGAACTATAAATCCCATCTTTAGTGCTGTCTGGCTGGTGAGGATGCTCTTGTTGTCATCCTTTGAAACGTCCCTTTCTTTACGCTGATGTTTAGGTTTGTGCAACGTTGCACGGCGACGGCGAGCAGTCACGGCCGGCTCGTGGAGCGTACGGCCAATCACAGTGTTCTGAACCACTGCGCCTCGCCTCCATTGGTTCAATATTCTCCTCTGCGCACGACACAACAGTAAATAAATGTGCTAATGTTATGTCCAATATTAGCCTGTATACGAGAGCAAGCTTTTTATCCTTTATATGTGGGAAACATCTCTGAATTGGTCAAAACACATCTAAAGTTCGTATTATAGGCTATTTGTAATGTAATGAATGTCCTGGTGCAGTGCTGGTGCCCAACAATAATTGTAGTGATACAATTTACTTGTGTGTGTATCAGACAGTGTGTGTAATGTACATTACACACGCTGTACAACTGTATGTAGCCTACCGGTATGTACACACGCACGCACACGTCTCACTCACTCACACACACACACACACACACACACACACACACACACACACACACAACACAAAATCAAAGAAGAATATCTCCATCTACTTCTATAAAGTTTAAGTCTGTGGCAGGCAGGTGGATTATATGCCCAAAAATGGACATGCCTTTGCCATGATTAAAACACAAAAGTGTCAGTGTGCTATCTGCAATGACATTGTTCGGGCGGATTAGTCCGGTTTCCAGGCTAGTGGATTATGCCCAAATAGATAATATGCCAGAAGTCACAGCACTGAAGTCATGCAAATCCTTGTTGTTACTTAGGCCAGTGGTTCTTGAGTAGGCCAGTGGTTCTTGAGTTGAGCCATTACATTTTGTATAACACGGTTCTATTGTTAAAATAGCAGATCTACATGCTCACAATGCTATTTTCACAATTTCTTCCTCTAATCTATCTATAAATGCGACAAATCTCTGTCTGTCTGCGTGTCTGTTTGTAATCCACGTATCTCGAGAACCTTTCGTCCCACCGGCTTCAGATTCGGCACGCGCGTGCCCCGCCGCCGCGCGGAGTGCAGTGCCGGGCCTCGACCCGACCCGACTCGCGGTTTTCCGAAACCGGCGCAAAACGTTCAGAATCTCCTTATGCGGAGCTGATTGTTGACATCAGGCTGTTCCGGAGGAAATCGGCGCAAGCGCTGACTCATTGTGACATCACTTCATAAAAGGCTCTGAGATCACGTACACCACATGAGTCAACAAAAAATGCCATGGTTACGTATTCTGATGTTCCTATATGGGCATAAAAGGACACAGGCAAACATATGGTCAAAACGGCTCTTATGACAACAGGTATAATGGGGTTTGCATTAAAGAGTGGGGCATTCATTCCCTATTTCAAATTAGGCACGCGCGTTCCCCGCCATGGGCATAAAATGGATGCAAACAGACAGATACGGATATCTCCATATATGAGCATAAATGGACACAGGCAAACAGATGGTCAAAGATCTCCATATATGGGCATAAAATGGACGCAAAAAGACAGATACAGATATCTCCATATATGGGCATAAATGGACACAGGCAAACAGATGGTCAAAACGGGTCCTATGACAACAGGTATAATGGGGTTTGCATTAAAGGGGGAACCAGCACTGTGTCTGCAACACAGTCGGAGGCACAGACAGATACAGAGATCTCCATAATAGCTATTATTTATACTGTGAATGATGTCACACTTATGTCATAGCTTCTGATATAATATTTTGAAGGCTTTATTAAATGTGTTTCTCAATACATACATCATTAGTATTAACCAATTAAATTTAATCTAAGAGATGACGTTATTATGATATCACAATAAATGTTACACTTGGAAGCTTTAGTACAGTACTACCTCGTATATCCCAACAGCACAACACAGCCCACCAGAGCACAATACAACCCACCAGAGCCCAATAGAATCCAACACCTAAATCCAACCTATTCATAGTTTGTCATACTCCCTAAATATGCTTGCACCGCTCACTTCGCACAGGTGCAATTTTTTTCTTGAATCTGGCAAAATGTATGTTGGATTTTTGCAGTTGGTACTGTACCCTTTTAGATGAAAACTGTCAAGAGTGACGACTTGCCCACGTCATCCTTTCATCATTCACTTCCTATTTAAGTGGATTAATTATCTTAATGAACTGTTCCATGGTGTAACGGTTAGCACTCAGGTTTCTGCACCCTGCGATCCGAGTTCGAATCTCGGTGGAACCTAAGTTTGAATACTACCTAGTATTTGATAATTTGGCCAATGTTTAATTTATCATTTTAGAAGTATTAAAAAGTCCTTAAATTGTCACTTTAGAAATGTGCATACAGTATACCCTCTATACATTTAAACTTTGTTGGTTTGTTTACGGTTGGGTGAGAAAAAAATGTTGCACATTAACTTAATCATCTGGGGACGCCTCAAAATAATTTGGGGACCCCCCACAGTCCCCCCACAGTGGTCCCGACCCGCAGGTTGAGAACCACTGACTTAGGCAACGGTTTCTGTTGTGTGTGACGTCAGACCACAGCTTGATCACAAAGGGAGAGACAAGGTGAGGTGGAGGAACAGAGAAGGGTGGAATGAGTGAGAGGTCATGTGTGGCACCGGACCAGAGTTTGATCAGCAAAAGAGAGAAACAGAGAGAGAGAGAGAGAGAGAGAGAGAGAGAGAGAGAGAGAGAGAGAGAGATAGAGCGCGGTGTTGTCAGGTTAATAACCCAGCAAGCTGATAACACCACGTTCTGTGCCTTAAAACCAATGCTGGAATTTATCATGATTTCTCTGTCTATGTCAGGGGTTCTCAAACTTGTTTAGGCCGTGACCCCCAAAATAAACATGTATGAACTGGGGACCCCCAGCCTGACAAGCACTAGGAATTGTATGTATTACATTTAATGTGACTCGGTTTGAAGCGTTGTGAGCATGTAGATCTGCTATTTTCACAATGTTCGCATCTTGCTTACTTAATATTTGACAGTCTGGCCAGTTTGGTATTAAAACGGTCTTGAAAGTCCTTCCGTTGTCACTTTATAAATGTGCAGATAGCCTGTATACACTTATGTAGGTTTGTTTACCGTTGAGTGAGACATTTCTTTTTTTACATTAAGCTTATCATCTGGGGACCCCACAAAATAATTTGGGGACCTCACTTGGGGTCCCGACCCCAAGTTTGAGAACCACTGGTCTATGTCATTTGGAATATGTCACACTGACAGCACCCTATATGCAACCCTGCATATACAGAACTCAGGGCAAGTGGCTTAAGCCCGTATCAGAGTGTACGGTGGAGAGCTATCCACCGCAAATTTGAGGTGGAAAGCTTTCCACCTCAAGTCAGAAAATAAGTGCAGGCCATCATAGTACGCCACGGTGGAGAACTATTCACCGTGACTGACTAGTCTAGATTGACCAATCAGTGAACGGGGTGTAGAGCCTGTCTGTCTGATAGTAAAAACAGAGAGATGTGTTGGGACTCACGGTGTAAAGCTCTCCACCGCGAGGAATGATGTAACGTTGTAGTTTCATGACTCAAAAAGACTCGAAAAGACTACACCGCGGTGTAAAGCCTTCCACCGCCCAGGCGACTATGATGCCGGCTTTATTGGGATGAGCTGGAGAATGGGGTTCTGGCAGGACATCCAGCAAGGTATCAATCAGCCAGGACATCAACGGGGGAAGGCCAACAGGGGCTCAGGAGGAATAGCCAAAGAGGGCTCAGAGAGGGCATCGGCTGGAATGAGAGACCTTTATTGATCGTGGAGGGGACATTCAGTCACCAGAGGCAGCATGGCAGTTAGGTTACAGATACAGAACAAGAAGAATACAGGGTACAGCAAGAGACAAACAAGACAAAGGGAACTGGGGGTCAGAGAAAGAATGCCTACACAAAAAGCACCATAAATAATGAACAACAGTTAACAATAGTACCTACAGTATACAATACCAGTCACAGTGTGTGTGTGTGTGTGTGTGTGTGTGTGTGTGTGTGTGTGTGTGTGTGTGTGTGTGTGTGTGTCACAGTCTCACAGTATCCTGCCAAAAGCACAATCAAATACATAAGTAAACAGTATAGCCCAATATTAAAGCATGCACTCCAGGACAAAACAAACAAAAGTCACAGTGACCATACAGTGAACTGTACCAAGCTTAGGCAAAAGCATGAGCAAAAACATCCAATCACAGTGTCAGTGTCAAGACATCACAGAAGACCCTGATATCAACAGAGTAGTACAGGGCTCTTCAATGTTTTTCAGGCCAAGGACCCCTTAGCTGAGAAAAAGCATTCAATACTTTTTAAACTTGAACTTTGGCTCTGTACTTGGTCTGCTCTTTTTCCCTGTACACCAAACCTCTTTGCCAAAAATAGACTCACATCTCACATCTGCCATTTTTGGCTAATGTTACCCCCATAATAGGTTCAAGTGGTTTAAAAAAGAAAATAATGACACAGTCCTTTTATCTTTATTATACAACTGAGCAAAAGCCGCATCCCACTTCCACGCCTACTCTGCATCCACTCCAACTCAACTTCAACTCAACGGTAGGTAGAACGTACGGAAAAATACCGCCCACCTCTATGACGATTCACTAATCGCTAGGATCAGGGGCGTCACTTGGGTATGGCAGGGGTATGCAGCTATATACCATACCCTGGGTCCAGGGGGTCCAGGGGGGAAGATAAAAGTTAGTTCGAAATATATGTCTCTGGGTCCAGGGGGGAATATAAAAGTTAGTTCTAAATATAAATAATAAATGTATGTGCCTGTTGGTAAGGTATGGCAACATGACTGGAGCTACTTTTTAAAATAAATGTATCATGCCTGTTGGTAAGGTATGTCAACATGACTGGTGTCTTGCACGCGCGCACCAGTCATGTTGCCATACCTTAGCTTTTTCTGAACTGACGCCACTGGCTAGGATCCTGCTGCATGCATGCAACAGCAACTCCAAATGTACCGCGCCGCGCACGCACAGACATTTACGAGGAACGTGCATGTTTGGATCGATGACTCCCTCAAAAATACCATCAAGCGACCATACTTCTGCGTCTTGAAAGCCTTGGATCGGCCGCGCCGTGCAGTGGCTCTCTGTTTCGTGAAGTGTGTCTGTGTATTTATGTGCGCCCGCTCATCTGAGCCGTGAGTGTGTGTGTATTTTCATCGGCCGGTCAATTGGCCGCCGCATCAGTAACCAGCGGCCACTGACATAAATTCTCAGCACTGCTCAGCATGCATGATGCTCTGGGACCACCAGAGCAGGACTGCAACTTGTACTAAAAATT
This sequence comes from Nannobrachium achirus, assembly GCF_963921795.1. NCBI lineage: Eukaryota > Metazoa > Chordata > Actinopteri > Myctophiformes > Myctophidae > Nannobrachium > Nannobrachium achirus. The sequence goes on along the minus strand of NC_137832.1, from coordinate 20,483,986 downwards.
AGCAAGTAGCAGCCAGCCTACTTTAGTGGCAGCCAACAGTATACAGATGGTGCTGATTAGCCTACCTTTGCAATGAGGATATATTCCATAATCCTGTGTCAATGTCGTCTCAAAGAAGAAGAAAAAAAAAAAAAAAGCATCGTGTCACCATGCTTTCCTGCCTCCAGTCCAGACGGCCCATGCAGAAGGAGTTTACTTTCACTTTAATTTAACAGAATGCAACAGAATTGCAAAATTGCAAAAGCTTTTGCAAGCTACAGAAAAGGCCATTAGTCCCTTTATTTTAGCCAGTTTAAAAGGAAAATCTGCTCCAGTTTCTCTGTTGCTGAAAAGAAAAAGTCCGTTCACTTAATTGTCCACACGCTGGATTAATGAATGTCCACAGGTGAAGCCCGTTAAAGGTCATTAATAGTCTCCTCTGATAGTTTCACAAAGTACACTAAAGCAACAGAAATGTATAATGTTACATTTTAAGTCCCTGACAGAGGTTTTACAAGCCAATTCAATAGCAGCAACATTGTCATGAGGTAATTTTTGCCCTTAAATATTTGAAAGGAACAGACTAGAGTCAGATTATTGTGACATAAGGTACATTTCCCAATAATAAAATCTAATAATTCGCTCCAACGTGATACATCAACTGTGTCAACGGCCCATGTCCAAATCGCTATTTCATTGTTTTATTTGTTGAAAGGTGTGAATAGAGGTCTCATTAAATTCTCCCCCCCCCCCCCCAAATGAGAGACAGAGTGGGAATGTTTCTGTCTGCAAATACACATTAATGTCCTCTTTTATATGCAAATCGCTATTGCAGTGTCATGCATTTGAGTGTTTTCTTTGTTGAAAGGTGTAAGTCATAGTGTTCTCTCTCTCTCTTTTATAAAGAGATAGTCACGTTTAAGTCATTAGTGCTTATTATTAAACATAACTCTTATTGCTTCAGTCATCAAATCAATTTCAGTAGGCTTACTTTTAGCCAATAATAATAATAATAATAATAATAATAATAAATACTGTTAATTAATGACACACACACACACACACACACACACACACACACACACACACACACACACACACACACTCAAAATACAAGAAACAGTGCTTTTTGTGGGCAACATGGCTTGGAGCAGCTGTGCGTGTAACACTAGGATGAGGCCGCCGAAGGCGGCCGAAATTCTAGTACTAATACAATGTTGCGCTCTCTGATACCCCCTACAGCAGGGTTCCCCAATAGGTGGCCCCCACCAACCCCAGTAATAATGGTGGTATAAAAGCAGCAACAACGCTAGTATATTATCATTGTCGAGTGGAAACCTTGTATCTCCAAATTTGTATGTTCTTTTGCAAAGTAAAGCCCTGCTTCATCATACAAGGCCGTCGCACAAAAGTAGTGAAAACAGCAGATCTACAAGCACACAACGCCTCGCGATGCGAGGCGTTGTGTGCTTGTAGATCGGCTGTTTTCACTAGTTTAAATCATTTTTAAAATGATAAATGCAAAACAAACGGTTTTGGACATACAAGATTTTCACCCAACAACGATATCTGAACTGTCGCTGGAGTAGCGGGAACGCCACCACCGCCCCTGCAATGTTGTGGCCCTCGGCTTGGTACCCTAGACATAATTCGGCCCTTGGGGAAAACTAATTGGGAAACCCTGCCCTACAGTATCTCTGAGTATCCCTAGGAGTCCCGGATCCCCTTTTGAAGACCCCTGATGTAGTACAATAACCGCACCCTATAATTTTACAATGAGAGAAACATTGGTGATATTACGATGCAGCCTCTGGGCTAAAATGTCAGAGTCAGTGGCCATGCAGGATTGAGTATTACTCTTAGTTATTTGACTGTTGCCCGGGCAGAGAGAGAATCATGTGTCTCGCTGTAACCGGCACAAAGGACATACCAAGTTCCTCCCAATGTAGATTAATCTATCGTTTCCCCTCCTGCTCAGATGCCCCATGATCTCTGAGGAAGAAATGATATTGCTGCATATATATATAAACTTTATATGTACCATCAATGATAACACTACAACACATTATGGTAGCTATTATCACATTATTTGGTAGCTTGTGAGAGTCTAAATGTCTCCAATTGGCCTGATAGCTATTGTTTTGGTACAGCCTATCTTGTTATGGTTCAGCCTGCCCTTGAAGAAGCTACTGTGATCTCTGCCCTGTGCACTTGGCAAAACTACAGTACCACTAACATGAGAGAGTTATTGTACTTGTACATAAAGCATAACCATCACCGCCTAGAATATTGATGACACTCTCCATGTGCCAAACAGGGTTTCAGGTGGGGCGTTGGTGAGGACTCACCGGGGTTTCAAGCAGTTGTTGGCAAGGATGGCCAACAGGTTTTCAGACGGGCTTCGGCAGAACTGGCCAATGGCGTTTCAGGGAGGGTGCCGGGCAGTGGGGACTCTATGACCCAATAAACACAGGTGTATAAGAATGTGGGAGGGGCTGGGCCCAATAAGCTGTGGGGAAAGAGGCGAGATGACAGACTAACCAGAGTAGCCAGAGGGGAGAGAGAGTGGCGTGGTGTCAGGAAAAGCAGCCACAGGGAGGGACCAGCCACAAATACAGGAGCGAGGCAAGCCAGAGGGGAGAGACAGAGAGACACTCTATCATGATATAATCATCTTGAGGTAATTAGCTGGCCGTTAATTATTCTATCAATGTTGAGACATCTGTAGTGATTGTCACAGCGTGTTTGATTCTCAGTTGTGCTGATCAAATAACTCACGTTCATAACTTGTTTTAATTTGACTGCCAAATCTTAACTGTAACTTAACTCTTTTTTGCCTTTCTTTGTTTCCATAAAGCTTTTGAAATCTACATGAGGGGAAGAGATTAATTATCCAAAGAACACATCAATGTTTCTTGGAAATGACGCGAGTGCATACTGAGCAAAGGTGGGAGACTCAGAACAGGATGGTACTGATTAGATTTAGACCACAATCACAACGGCAGCAGCAGCATAGCCCACAGGTTCATTTGTCAGAGCTCCATCAGTACACCCTAGCAACAGGAGCGCATGGCAGATTAGCTAAGGTAGCAGAGAAGGTGGTCTTTTAAGACATTCTTGACATTGTGTCTGTCAGCTGGGAACTATGGCGCTATGTGATGGCTCAGGCATCTCAAGCGGCGGAGAGCCATATTGACTGTGACATGGGTACTGCTGCTGTTGGCCTAGGCCTAGCCAATCACACACACAGAGAGAGAAAGAGAGAGAGAGAGAGAGAGAAAGAGAGAGAGAGAGAGAGAGAGAGAGAGAGAGAGAGAAGGGGATCAGGTAGTATTTCAAAATTTCTAGAGTGGCAACTGTTGTGAATTTAGTTGTAGAGTGGTGAGCGTGAAGTTTACTATGTACAGTACATAGTGATTACATGGTTCACATAATTACGTGACCAGAAGATATGAGGTAACAGATATAGAAAGGAATACATGATACAGTATAAATAAGTAGAAAATAAAAGTCTGGCATAGGGCCTATAGTATCTGATAGAGCAGTGACTACATTATGCAGATGAGAGTGAATCAGCACAAACAAAGGTTAAGCACATCAAGCATTCAAGTCCAGATATCCAGATATGGTGTCGTTATGAGATCATTACATAACAATATTCAACATTCCTATTAATTACACAATTCCTATTTTTTCTCAGATCACAGTAGATATAACAGCAACACATCACAGATCATCTGAACAATGATGTCTGAAGTAAACGTGGAGCCGAATTCCACAGACGATGCATGATGGTGCACCGCAGCCTATAATGACAGCACTGGCCACAAGTACTACTGTGTTATTATTGTTAGTATGACATGCTTAGTGCACACGTTGTATTCATGTGATGATGACAATGTACTGTACGTAACCTAATGACAGCAGAGGCTCTGATAGGGGCGTCACAAGGGGGGGGGGGGAGTGGGACTGTGTTACTAGGGCCCAAGGTAGAGGGGCCTTAATTATTTTATATACTTTAGCTATTGAAAAATAGCAGATATACAAGCTCACAGCGCGGCACTGTGAGCTTGTAGATCTGCTATTTTTGAAAAAGTTGTGAAAACGAGTGAAAATCTTTGAATATATGTATTTTTTTAAGCGAACGTTTGTAACTCAAATTTTGCTTCTGGGGGGTCCCTGGAACGAAATATTTTGAGATGGTGGTCTGTGGCCAAATACATATCATTTTGGGGGTCCTTCACATGAAAAAGCTTGAGCACCACTGACAAAGAAAATCACGATTTTTCAAAAATAGCAGATCTACTAGCTCGCAGCGCTGCACTCGGTGCCGCGCCGTGAGCTTGTATATCTGCTATTTTTCAATAGCTAAAGCACAAAATAGTCTAAATGGGTTAAACCCATAGAGTATGAAGAACATTCATGGGGGGCCCGCAGTGAATCCTTGTACCCAGGGCCCAGAATTTGGTGCGACACCCCTGGGCTCTGATGTCAATGATGGTCACAATAATAATAACAGCAGCAGCAGCAGACGATTCATTGTGCTTTTGGTGGAGTAGGAGGTGGTGGGTATTACGTTTTCTGACTGACTGTTAGGTGATTTTGAATTTTCCTGGGCAGGAAAATGGTCAGGAAGTCCCTAGTTGCTGGGCTGGTGGTCCTGCTGGCGGCTACGGTGGGCCTGTTTCTGGGAGTGTTCATGGGCATGGGACGGAAGAACACGACCGCTCCCTCGGACCACTTCTACTCCAAGGCCGCTGTGGCAGCAGATGCAGGTACCTGCTCGGAAGTAGGGAGGTAAGTGTGTGTGCGCGCGCGCGTGGTGTGGGTGTGTGATTCCAACGATCTCGCAAGGATTGTTGGACTTTGTGGAAATTGTGGTGAGGGGCTTTACGGTTTTCTTAGGGCAGGGGTCTTCAACAGGGGGTCCGGGACCCCTAGGGGGTCCTCAGAGTTACTACAGGGAGGGGTGGGGCGCCAAATCTTTAGGATCATGTTTTGACATTAACCATTTGAACCCTAGCATCCCTATTCTGAGTGGAACATTAGCCAAAAATAGCCGATCTACAAGCTTGTAGATCAGCTATTTTTGGCAAAGAGGTTTGTAGAGGGAAAAGAAGAGCAGGCTAAGTAGATGATGGTTCAAGTGGTTTATTGTCTGAAAACACACATTACTCCAGCATGATGACACAGTGCTGTCAAACAAGTCTAAGCCGTCTAAGAAATCTATGAACATTTTTAATCTGAACACAATTGTATACAATATGTAGTGGGGGTCCCTGCTACATCTCTCTCTCAGCTAAGGGGTCTCTGGCCTGAAAACGTTGAAGACCCTGTCTTAGGGTTTAGGCCCTAGTTCTGGTATTATAGTGGAGGTATGTGTGTGTGTGTACCGGTCTGCAAGTTTATTGTACAGGTGTGTCTGTTTGTATACCTGCAGTTATGTGTTTGTATGTCTGCAGGTGTGTTTGCACTGTATGTGTGTGTGTTTGTAATATGTCAGTGCATGTCTATACTGTAGGTGTGTATTTGTATGTGTGTTTGCATGTCAAAGCATATGTGTGTGTGTGTGTGTGTGTGTGTGTGTGTGTGTGTGTGTGTGTGTGTGTGTGTGTGCCTGTTACGGAAGCACGATTAATCGTTGACGGTCATCATATCGGTATCTGCAATACAATATCGTTCATATTTTAGATTGTTATGAAAGAATATAAAAGATGAGTGTTAAAATTATTTCATTTACTTCTTTCTATTGTTTTAGAGATTCTTATTTCAGTGGTTGGGGGCATGCGTACAAGTGGCTAAATATGTCATTTTACCCAGAATAAGCCCATTCCCAAGATACAACACAACCTTTCATGGTTGGATGTGACTTATGGGGGCTAGAAGTGTTACTGTAAATAGCAATAAAGAAACTGCTGGCTGGGTCGCCCGCTGGCCTGGTGGTCAAGGCGCATACCACATACTAGGCTACGATGCCTGTTGGCGTCGCCGGTTCGATTCCCGATCCGGACGACCTTTGCCGCATGTCATTCCCCATCTCTCTCCCCATTTCCTGTCAGTCTACTATCCTATTGAATAAAGGCATACAAAGCCCAAAAACAAATCTTAAAAAAAACTGCTGGCTTATTGTGTCTAAAAATACATATTTAGCCACTTGTACGCATGGCCCCATGCCCCACATTTTAGCACGGTAAACGCGATAAAACGATAGAACGAAGCAAATGAAAACATTTTAACACTCACTTTTTCTTTTCTCTAATTACAATCTAAAGTATGAAACCCTTGTTGTAAAAAAACAAAGTTGTCCTTTAAGTAAAACATTTGAGTACTTTTCCCACCGCTGGGTGTGTGTGTGTACTTTGTACCGTGAGTCCATTGGTTTCTAAGTGTGTGTTTCTGCCCTCAGAGACATTCTAAAGAAGAATGGTTCAGCGGTGGACGCATCTATCGCCGCCTTGCTCTGTGTTGGTCTCCTGAACGCTCACAGCATGGGCATCGGCGGAGGGCTTTTCTTTGTCATCTACAACGCTTCCACGGGTGAGACCTCTGCCTCCCCCTCTGTCTGGGCCTTTAAAAACCAGTGGTTCTCAACCTTTTCAGGCCGCGACCCCCCCAAAATAATCATATTTTAACTGGGGGCCCCTCACACTGACGAGCACTAAGAGTTGAGGCATTACATTTTGTATAACACGGTTCTTTTGTGAAAATAGCAGATCCACATGCTGCGAGGCGTTGTGAGCATGTAGATCTAATATTTGACAATTTGGCCATTGTTTAATTTGTCATTTTAGAGGTATTAAAAAGTCCTTAAATTGTCACTTTAGAAATGTACAGATACCCTCTATACACTTAAACTTTATGTTGGTCTGTTTACTGTTGAGTGAGAAAACAATGTTGCACATTAAGTTAATCATCTGGGGACCCCCCAAAATAATTTGGGGACCGCCCCTGGGGGTCCCGACCCACAGGTTGAGAACCACTGCTTTATACTGGGGACTCCCCTCCATAATTAAAAGATCATTTAATAATGCGGCACTCATCAGTCTGCCCTCTGCTCAACAGGGAAGGTTGAAACGATTGACGCCAGGGAGACAGCGCCAATGAATGCCACTGAAGACATGTTTGGCAATAACACCCAACTTTCTCGCAAAGGTATATCAGCTGGGTCCTTTGTTCTGGAAAATGTCTTGGTCACTACTCACAAGAGAGTCTGCTTCTGCACAGATCTCACATGAAAACGGAACGTTAATCTAGAAGAAGATTATGTTTTCATATAGTTGCAGTGTCATGGATATTTGTCAATATGGAAATTATTTATCCACCAATTCTGGGTATAATGCTAATAAGTAATCACATTCTTTTTGATATTGTAGACATATTTCTTAAGTCTGTAAAACCTTACCAAACCTAAATATAGATATCGTCACTGTCGGGCAGAAACCTTGTATCTCCAAGTTTCAAATGTGTTCGTTTTTTTGATAAAGTAAAGCCCTGCTTCATCATACAAGACCGTCACGCAGATCTACAAGCACACAACGCCTCGCGATGCGAGCCGTTGTGTGCTTGTAGATCGGCTGTTTTCACTAGTTTAGTAAACCTTTTAGACGATAAATACAAAACTAACGGTTTTGGACATACAAGGTTTCCATCCGACAACGATGATATGAAACTCGTGTTCACCTGTTATATGCCATCGGCATGTCCTTGGTATGAAAGGGGTCACATCTGCATAATTGCACGGTGATGACAACCTTACTATGTAGCCACTCTTCACAGTGCAATCTAAAGAGGCACGGAGAGAGCTTGTGAAATTACAATACTGCTGTTGTTGTTGTTCTGTGACAGGGGGATTGTCCATTGCCATTCCTGGTGAGATCCGGGGTTATGAGATGGCTCACAAGAGGCATGGAAGGCTGCCATGGAAGGAGCTGTTTAAGCCAAGCATCGCCTTGGCACGTGACGGCTTCCCTATAGGCAAAGCCTTGGCTCATGCCCTCTTCAAGAGCAAAGAGTCTATTCAAGGAGATGCCAATATGTGGTGAGGAGAGAATGTTAAAGAATTACATTCTTCTTTTTTTACATTTAATTCCTGTTCAATAGCTCCCTCGTTTTATTTAGCTAATTACTAGTAAGACTAGTAAGTTACCCATATATGGAGACCCCAGGTACCATATGTATGAAGATACATGTACTGTATATGGAGATGTGCTATGAGAGCCCACATGCTTACTCAGTTATTCGTTATATGAAAGTCCTATGATGTCTATGACAGATCTGACATCATACCCTTTTATGCCCATACATAGAGATCCCTGTCTGTAGAACCAGCCACACAGATATGGGCTGTCTTGGCCATCTGTCTTGGCCATATATGGATTCTGTTAGTATGGTATGTGGCCGATGTGGCCTTCATATATGGGCATTCCCGTATGAAGTCCTGTTGGGATTAATATTGATGACATCAGGGAACTCCATATAAGGGCATATAAAGGGATTATGTTAGTGTGACATTACAATGAAGCCAGAGCATGATGTCAGAGCGGAAAACCCATTCTGTTAGAGTGGTTCCCCTGACATCACAGTGATGTCAGAGCATAATGTCAGAGCGACAAACCGATAGACCGTAAAAAAGTGTACACGTCCAATGGAGTCAGCATGTGCAGTTTCACATACTAAACTGCAACCTTCGGTCACAATCAATCAGTAATTATTTAATTACTTATATATAAAAAATATATATATATATTGTGTATAGGCCTACGCTGTAAAATCTGGTGAAGAAGTCATGGCAATAAATTGATGCAATTTATTTTTTAGAGTGGTGCTAATCGCTCCCATATCTGGCTTTGTGTGTATGTATGTACAGTATACACGTACAGATATGGAGATAACTGACGTTACGGACAGAACGGCCCCATACAAGGAGATATGCACGATATTTTTTATTGCAAGCTTGTTGATTGTTGTTGGAATGTCTCTCTTTTTCTTTCTTTGTGTTTCAGTGAAGTGTTTTGTGATTCACAAAAGAACATCCTGAAGGAAAACGATATTGTCAGGTTTCCCAAGCTGGCCGACACCTACCAGAGGATAGCAGAAGAAGGGCCAGATGTTTTCTACAACGGCTCCATGGCCCAGAGCATCGTAGAAGACATACAGGCCGCAGGTCTGTCTTAAATTCCTCATCCGTTACTCCTGAACACCATTACCAGGGGTGTCGCACCAGATTCTGGGCCCAGGGTACAAGGATTCTCTGCATGAATTTTCTTCATAGGGGAGGGGGTTTGACCCATTTAGACTGGGAACGCATTATCACGCGTTATTTTGTGCTTTAACTATTGAAAAATAGCAGATCTGCAAGCTCACAGCGCTGCTATATCTGCTATTTTTCAATAGCTAAACAAGCATAAAATACCTTGGGCCCTAGTAACTCAGATCCACTTTTCCCCCCCTTTTAACACCCTTGGGTCTGTCTTTCCTCATCCGTTACTCCTGAAAACGATTACACATGGGAAATCCAGTAGGACAGTGGTTCTCAAACTTTCAAATGTCAAGGTCTCCCCTTAACTCATGACAGTGTACAAATGAAACCAAATGGACCCGTTAGGGTTCATTTGGTTCCATTTGTACACTGTCAGAGTTACAGACTTGTATGGGTCAATTTAGACACCCATAAAGGAACCCACAGCAGAACCACTGCACTTTAAGAACCACTGCAGTAGGAGACTGAGAAAAGTAAAAAACAGTAAAATAATTAGCGCTGATTTCACCCGAACAATATACAAATGGAACCCAAATGGACCAGTTTTTGAAAAAATCCTGAGAATGTTTGCAAATCTTTGAATATATATTTTTCAAAACAAGCTTTTGTAACTAAAAATCTTTGCTACTGGGGGTCCCTGGAACAACATATTTTGAGATGGGGGTCTGTGGCCAAAATACCTATAATTTCAGGGGGTCCTTGACATGAAAAGGTTTGAGAACCACTGATTTAGAAGAAGGATTTAGAAGACATGTATCGAATGAATGAATGAATGAATGAATGTCAGTTTAATCAGGTCAATATATCAAAAGACTTGCACACATTTTATCGATTTTTCAAAAATAGCAGATCTACAAGCTCGGTGCCGCGCTGTGAGCTTGTATATCTGCTATTTCTTTTCATAGTTAAAGCATAAAATAATGGTTAAAGTAATAATGCGTAATAATGCGTTAAATGTACTGTGTCTGCAGTGATCAGTGATAGTCAATAAAGATGTAATTGCCCGTGCGCTATATCAGGGTTATCCCTACACATGACTGTGTTTTAATGCAGGTGGAATTATAACCTTGGACGACTTACTGGAGTACCAGCCGGTGCTGAACGAGAATCCCCTGAAGCTGAACGTGGGGGAATACACCATGCACGTTCCAGACGCCCCCTCCAGTGGCCCAGTACTGGCACTCATCCTCAACATTGTAGATGGTGAGAACCCAGCCAGGCCAACAGCTTGTGCAGTCAGTCACGTGGAACACAGGTTTCCATCAGGGTGCTTCCTCTCTGCCTTACATGGGAAACACGGAACTTAACTGTACACAGTCAAATCCTCTTAAAGGAGTAGTTCACCCCCAAAATGACTTTGTTTTTCTTGATAACTCATGCCATGGTGACTTGAGTTCAATAATATTTTTAGTTTTTTGTCGCATTCCTAAGACGATAATTTGATTACAAGAAATCTACCCCCATTGATTCCGACCCAAATGCATTTGGGTCCCCATCCGGAATGAATGGGGGTAAATTTACTATAATAAATCTTTTGTCTTAGGAATGCGACAAATACAAAAAGAATATTATTGAACTTAAGTATCCATGGCATGAGTTATCAAGAAAAAAGTCATTCTGGGGGTGAACTACTCCTTTAAAAGTGCGTTAAAGCAGTGTTGATTTTGACAGCAAAGTTTGATTTAGAATAAAATGTAATTTAGTTTTAGTAATCTGAATCGTTTTAGTGTCGTTTTATTCGATTAAATATCATACAATTTTGTCGACTAAAATGTATGTTGGCAGGCCTTGATTGTGGCGCAACTTAAAAAATAGCCGATCTACAAGCCCACAATGCATCATGCTGTAACACGCTGTGAGCTTGTAGATCGGCTATTTTCAGACAAGACAAAAAAAACAATATAAGTATATCTTTAGCAGTAGTGGCAGAATTGCAAAGCAGAAGCTGATAAATCAAAATATATTTCTATTAAGCACACATCAGAAGGAAGAATGACCCAAATTTGGATACAGTAAAAACTGTTCTCACAAATCAGAAGGGATCTATTCCACTCTGTAATTCTCTGATATACTGTATCTAGTCTCAAATGTGATTCCTAAAGGGATGTTAAGGCATTTTCTTTTGATGTTTTGCAGGCTACAACTTCACAGGGACAAGTGTATCTACAGCCGAGAAAAAGACCCTGACATACCATCGCATTGTTGAGGCATTCCGTTTCGCTTATGCCAAAAGAAGCAGACTTGGGGATCCACGTTATCTCAACATTACAGATGTAAGAGGCATTGTTAACATTTTCTGCAGGCTATGTAATTGAGATGGTTTGCTGAACATGCATTCTCTTTTTCGCGACGTGTTCACTTTCACACGGTTTACACGCATTCTGCCCAGCACAATTACCATTTCTCCTGTAGGCCAATGCATATAGCTTCCCTGGAGTGGGGTTGTGGCTTATTCAAGAGCACCTCAATAGAGAGGGGTCGCTTTATTCATGTATCAACCGTTTATTACTCCAGTGGTTCTCAACCTTTTCAGGCCGTGACCCCCAAAATAATCATATTTTAACTGGGGACCCCCCAACCTGATGAGCACTAAGAGTTGAGGAATTACATTTTGTATAACACGGTTCTATTGTGAAAATAGCAGATCTACATGCTCACGCGCTGCGAGGCGTTGTGAGCATGTAGATCTGCTATTTTCACAATTTCTGCCTCTAATATTTGACAATTTGGCCAATGTTTAATTGTCATTTTAGAGGTATTAAAAATTCCTAATTGTAACTTTAGAAATGTGCATATACCCTCTATACTCTTAAACTTTGTTTGTTTGTTTGTTTGTTTACTGTTGAGTGAGAAAAAAAATGTTTCACATTAAGTTAATCATCTGGGGACGCCCCAAAATAATTTGGGGACCCCCCTGGGGGTCCCGACCCACAGGTTGAGAACCACTGTATTACTCAACAATTAAATGCATGGACAAAAATCACTGGTTTAGAATATTGATAGAATATTACTAAAGGGAGCTGCATGACATACATTTTCATGATGAAGACAGTAAAATATCATCATCCTCAGTCTCATTCTGTATTGATTTATTGATTGAAGAATGTATTAGAAGTTTGCATATAAAAGGGTACAGTTTCATGACAGTACAGTTCACTGGTACAAGGTCAACTAACAGTGCTAAGTAAGCACTATATAAATATCTGTATAAGAGTGTAGTTAGTGGCTTGCCAACAAAATAAATAGTTTGGTCCCTGCTATTTATAATCTCCAAGACATCTTAAGGTTTGTTAAGATGTCTGAAGTCTCTGACCGGTTGCTATGTTTTTCCAGCTCATCCACAACATGACCTCAGACTACTTTGCTGACGGCATCAGAAGTAAAATCACGGACGACACCACTCACGAGGACAGCTACTACGAGCCAGAATACTTTGTCCCGGACAACCACGGGACGGCACACCTGTCTGTCATTGCTGAAGATGGAAGTGCTGTGGCAGCCACCAGCACAATCAATCTATAGTAAGAGAACAGTGCAAAAATATTTCGGGGGGAAGCTTGCGGGGAGGGCCCTCTGGGAACCCATCCAATTTCCCTTTAGGACTCACTGAATGCATCAAATTAAAAATGCTGATGGGGTCCAGAAAATAATCCTCAGAAATATTTTAAAGCCCTATAAAAGCTTTCTGTCATTCATTTGGCAAAGGGTGTTTCCTCTTAAATACGGTACCTACCTACATACCCTGAAGTAGTAGGTGGGACCCCTCTGCTTGAACAAGCTATTGTTCAGCCCTTAGATAATAAGACAAAGTTGTGACACATACTCCATTACATCTTTTTTAAATTATCTACAAAGATGTTGGTAAAAACATCATATGACTTGAAGCCGCCTTCAACAGATGATCAACTGGCGGCTAACATGTCCCGAAAATATGGCGTGAGGGTTTCACTGTTTTGTAGCCTATTTGATGGCATCTCGACTAACTGTTCGAGCTCAAACCTTGGTAAACTCAGCAATACGTATGTCAATTATCTAATATATCATTCTGCTGTCGTCAGCAGATATGTCAAATATCTAATATATCATTCTGCTGTCGTCAGCAATATGTCAATTATCTAATATATCATTCTGCGGTTGTCAGCAGATATGTGCTGTATCCATTCTGAAGCCATGCCTGGTGGCAAAATATAAATTGGGTTTTGAATGTTTCAATAAAAACGTGTCAATCACAGAACCTGGAGTCATCCATTCATACTATTTATTTATACAATGAATGAACACGGCTTTGCCTGTAATGAGTTTTACATGTAGTCATGGTAATATATTGAACCATCAATAACACCTGTTCCATGTCACCAGCTTCGGTTCCAAAGTCATGTCCCGATCAACTGGCATCATTTTCAATGATGAAATGGATGACTTCAGCTCCCCACATATGACCAATGGTTTTGGAATCCCTCCATCACCCAACAACTTTATTCAGCCAGGTAGGACTGGATTGCATTGACATGGTATATCTTCATAACCTACTCAGTCCGGGTTATCTGTGTGTCGGTTCCTGTTTTGATTCTGTGATTCTGTTGAACAGTGTGTGTGTGTGTGTGTGTGTGTGTGTGTGTGTGTGTGTGTGTGTGTGTATAGAAGCAATAAAAAATAAAAAATAAATGTTTAAACTATACAAGCAGTTATATTGCCTCTGGACTTTACCAATAAAGTGTAGCCTAAATATTTCCAACAGCTCCAACAAAAAATAATCGTATAACAGCAGGGTACAATGTACAAATCCTTGGCTTGGATGCCATCTTAGATTAGATTAACTGTTTTTAAATGTACACCCTTGTCTACTCTATAGTTTATTACTGTTATTTCAATGTTGCAAATGCTGTGCTGTACTGCCAATAAAACCATTTCACCATGTACGGTACATGTTTTTACTTTACCCAAATAAAGACAAAAAAAGGTCTGTTCATAAAATAGTCTGCCATTTTGTTCCTCTGTCGTAGGCAAAAGGCCCCTCTCTTCCATGTGCCCTACCATCATCTTTGACAAGGACAACAAAGTTAAAATGGTTGTTGGAGCCTCTGGGGGCACAAAGATCACCACAGCCACTGCCTTAGTAAGTCTGGCTCATCATTCATTCATTCTCCACACGAGTGCGTCAAGACTCAGACACAGACACGTACATGTGTCTCATGTGCACACACTTGTACACCATGCTGCATACAAAAGGTCTTCACAGGGTTCCCACATATTTTTACCATTTAATTTCCAAAACTTTTCCAGAATATTTAACCCAATTTCCAGGACTATATAACAATAATTCAGCTCAATAACAAGTCGCTTACTCCTATGCGCAATGCCCAAAGACAGGTAGTGTATGCCAGTGGTTCCAAACCTTTTCAGACTGTGACCCCCAAAATAATCATATTTGAACTGGGGACCCCCCACCCTGACGAGCACTAAGAGTTGACGAATTTTGTATAACACGTTTCTATTGTGAAAATAGCCGATCTACATCGGCTATTTTCACAATTTCTGCCTCTAATATTTGACAATTTGGCACATGTTTAATTTGTCATTTCAGAGGTATTAACAAAATCAATAACCAAAGACAATGCATAGCTATTTCTTCCAGGACCTTCCAGGACCCTTGATAAATTCCAAAACTTTTCCAGTACTGGAAAAATATTTTTCTGATTTCAAAACATTTCCAGGAATTTCATGACCGTGGGAACCCTGTCTTCAGTTGTTTCCTTTATGCACACACAGGTCATCCTGAACTCCTTGTTCTTTAACTACGACCTAAAGAAAGCTGTGACAGAACCTCGGTTTCATAATCAACTCAACCCAAACATGACAGTGGTGGAGCAGGGTTTTGAAAAGGTAAGTCAAACATGCCTTCTACCACTTTTTGTGGTCACATGTTCAAATTCTGATTGGCTTAAAACAGTGGTAAATCAGACAACAACCTTGAGTTGGCTCATGGACCCCGCCCACTGAAACAATTAATGATTGCAACTAAAGATCCTTGCAAGTTACAACTGTGTTTTCTTTTCATTTATATGGTCAAAGTTGTTTGGCACTCGGCTTCGCCTCGTGCCACAACCCTGAAACAGTGGTAAATCAGCCAACAACCCACTCCCTCTCATGGTAAATGGCTTACATTTAAGAGCTAAGCCTAAGTATCTCTGCCAAGCAGGCCGAAGGCAAGGAGGGAGATAGCGTTTTCATCTCTGTCTGACTGCCTGCCTCTCAGAGGCTAGACTTACAAACCAAATATGGAGTCATACATCATAGATACAGTACTACTCATGACTGTAACTCATAACAGTCATAGACTGGACCTGGTGGAGGCTATGGCTCCATTGAGCATATTAACCTCTGTAGTTAACAATTAGTCATATGACAAGTGTTGCTTGCCAAATATAACTGATTCTCAGCGAGTGACCATCTTACAACAAAGTACAATTACTTCGCACATCATTACTATGCAAAGAGACTACACAAAATTGTGTTAGCTTGCTTTGGAATATCTGTGCATTTGGAGAAGATTAAGATGTGACATTAAGAATAATGATGTAGTTCCTCATAACAATGACAATATTATTTATGCTGATAAATGATAATGACGAGTTAATAATAGCGAAGATGCCAATGATCATAATGACAACGATGCTAAATGATAATGGACAATAATGTCTATGAATGCGTGGCAGACTATCCTCGATGGCCTGGCTCAGAAGAACCACGTAACAGAGCTGCTGAGGATTCCCGATTCGGTGGTCCAGGCGGTGGTTAGACAAGGGGACGACCGCCTCTGTGCCGAGTCCGACCCAAGGAAAGGAGGCTATCCAGCCGGGTATTGAGGCTTGACTTCAATCAACCACACCTCCTCTCTGGATGGTCCCCCTCAAAGACACAGGGACAGAAACTAAAATATGTGTCTGCAGTGAATGCCTCTTGAGGGACAAACCAGTGCTAATTTAAGCTATGAAGAGACAGCCACTCTTTCCTTTTTGAGTTTAATTTATTTGACTTAATCGTGGAAAAAGACTCTCTCTGTTGCAATACCTCTTTCACACTGTAGAATCCTGAGCGTTAATTCAATTCTGAGTATACAAATGGATAAATTAACACTGAGGGTTTTACTGTGCCTTCAAACCAAATATTCAGCCTTTCTGCTTTCCTTGACATTATTTATATTTATTACTATTTGTGTTTTGAGAAAAAGAAGTGAGATTGTGCCAGAGAGTGGGCATTGTGAATCATGTAACAAGAGATCATCACAACTAATTAAGACATTTTGAAAACCGAAAAGCACATCAATCGTGGCTTTTTGGATACAAAAGAAATAGCGCTGAAATGTAATGGCAGTAATAAATCCTCTGCTATACTTTGATCTGAGATTGATTTAGAAATAGAAACGAGGACTATGCGGATAACGAGATAAACTACACCCACAACTTGGCAAATTATACTATGAATGAACCACTTGTTCTTACATCGCATCAGTATGTTGTAGGGAAGAGCTTCGGAGGTAAGAGGTTGTCAGTGTAGTTTGTTTGTGTGTAAGGAGAAAAAAACTGTAAATTATCTTGTGTTAAACACGGCTTTGTTTTCATACAAAGACAATATACAGCAACACTGGTCACAGAGGACCAGTCGTCCAAATTTCTGGGCATGTGATAATATGAAAAAATATGCGGAGATGCATCGTGATTCGATGCGTTGTACGCTTGTAGATCAGGTTTTTTTTTTTTTTTTTCAAGATAATTTAGAAGGTAACAGGAAAAGCCGACCTAAAACAAAGTTGACCCAAACTCGTTTCCCAACGGGTCTGTGGCCTTAAGCTAGATGCAGAATAGACCGAAATCTAATCTTTGCTTCTGAGGGTCCCTGGAACAAAAAACTTTGCGATGGGGGTCAGTGGCCAAATACATATCATTATGGGGGTCCTTGACATGACAAAGTTTGAGAAACAATGATAGCAACATACAGTACGTTCTTTCAGGAAAACTGTTTAGAAGACATTTTAGAATGTGCCTATCAATGGTTAAGGACCCCCAAAATGTGTTTCTGGCCGCGGGCCCCCATCTCAAAATATTTTGTTCCACGGATGGACCCCTATCGCAAAATATTTTGTTCCAGGGACCCCCAGAAGCAAAGATTAGATTTCGGTCTATTCTGCATCTAGCTTAAGGCCACAGACCCGTTGGGAAACGAGTTTGGGTCGACTTTGTTTTAGGTCGACCTTTCATGTATTCAATTTAGAAAATGTTTTTGGTTAAGTGATGAATAAGCTAATCATGTGCAAGACTGTTAGTATGGGCGCAGGGACTGGTCTATTTGCTACAATGGATCTAATTAAATTATTACTTCTATTTTTTGTGACGCAGAGTGTTGTGAAATGCTCATTGAAGTTGTAAATGTTTAATACCGAGTAGAGGTTAAGTGAATGTAAAGGGTATTCAGAAAATACATTTGCAGATATATTTTTCTAAACATGCATTGTTCTTATGCTATGCTTGTTGCCATGCTTGTTATTAAACATTTTGATCAAAGATGTTATTTTTTACATGTGGAAACCTCTGCCAGTTTCTGTACTGTATTTGTCACTTCTGAAATCCCAGGCTTAAAGGGGGTACACAAAAACAAACCTGAGTTATCATGTACCTCATTTCTCACCTACGTTAAAAATATATATAAAATTGTTGTGCAATTTCCGTTTTGGTTTGGGAGTCATTTAGTATTAATGAGTCTGAACTTGTCCTTTGGTAGACACCCAGACTTTCAGGAATGGACAGGATTCTAGGTGGATCGTTTAAAGGAACTTTGTTTTTTTTTACAACAGGGGTTCATGTTTTAGATAGTCATTAGAGAAAAGAAAGGATGAGTGTTCAAATGTTTTCATTTACTTCTTTCGTTTTAGTGATTGTTCTTACAGGTTGCGTACGTAAAGACCCGCCCCACCTACCTCTGATTGGCCTAGCAACTTCCCTGTGTGACACACATGGAAGCAATGCACACATGATGCACATGCATCAGAGTCGAAGGAGGCGTCTACCTTTCTATGTCTATGCCCCCAACCATGCAAGTGGCTAAATAATGTATTTTTGGACACAATAAGCCCATTCCCAAGATGCAACACAGTCTTTCATGGGCAGTTGTGACTTTTGTGTCTAAAAAGACATATTTAGCCACTTGTACGCATGCAACAATGGAAAGCAGTAAAGGAAAACATTTTAACACTATTTTTTTGTTTTCTCTAATTACAATCTAAAATATGAACCCAAAAAAAAAAAAAAAAAGTTGTCCTTTAACACAAGGTATGGCCAAAGGAGTTTAATGTACAGTAAAACTGAAAGGAATGTCACTAACTACAAAATAAAACAAAATGCCACAAAGAATGGCCAAATGTGGGATCCCTGAAGCCAGCGACCCGCTTCCACTTCCACTGTAAACTGATGTATACAGAATATCAAGAAGCCAATAAATCACAAAGTTGGTGCTCTGCCTAAATACCTCCACTCCATCAAAGTACTTTTCCAAGAGGCTCCACCTACCCCAGTGCCAGCAGCAGTGCCAATGTTTCTGACCTGGCTTGGGTCAAATTAAAATTCTTCTATTGAATTCTCAGCACACTACTGTTAATGTATTCCATTTCGGTGGCTATTATTAAGTATTAACCCATTTAGGCCTAGAATTATTGAATGCTTTAACCAGTGAAAAATAGCAGATATACAAGCTCACAGCGCGGCACCGAGTGCCGCGCTGCGAGCTTGTAGATCTGCCATTTTTGAAAAAGTCGTGAAAAAGTGTGCAAATCTTTGAATATATGTATTTTCAAAGCGAACGTTTGTAACTAAAATGTTGCTTCTGGGGGGTCCCTGGAACTAAATATTTTGAGATGGGGGTCCGTGGCCAAATAAACATCATTTTGGGGGTCCTTCACATGAAAATGTTTGAGAACCACTGACATAGTAGTCTCTCAAGAACAGACTAACTGAGCTCCATTTAAGTGAAAAGGACCTTTTCTTTGACGATGGCTAACCAGATTGCTGACATAAAGAAACATAGGTTTTTCAAAAAACCTTGGAAGGTTATACACTTATAGAATCGGGTTAGGTTTTTTTTTAGGATTTCTCAAAAATAGCAGATCTACAAGCTCGCAGCGCGGCACCGGCTATTTTTCAATAGTTAAAGCATTCAATAATGATACACAATAATGTGTACTCGTTCTAAATGGGTGTGCACATGCTCCATCTGGTGTCTGGTACTATGTTTTCCTGTTCATTTACGTGCTTTAACATTCACTCTACACTTTGCTTATCACTGTATTCATGCAACGTGCTCCCATCCACCCCAACCTTCTACTCCGTCAAACATCCTACAAACACTCTCAAGTGTAAAAACTTGAGCAAGATCCGAGATTGATGCTCTTATTTACATAGAAAGCCTGTAGCATGTTCCGCAGACCCCATGTGATCTATTTGTTTATACAGGGCTGTGACAAGAGAGCCAAACAGAGTTTGAAAAAGCAGCCAATAGGAACTTTCAGCATGGTGGGACATAATGGTAAATGGCTGAGTCCCCACATCAGATCGCAAGATTGAATTGCAAAACAAAAGTGTGATTAGACCAAGTAATGAAAAGTAATGGAGTGCTAAGTGTGTAACTAAGTGTGTTTTATAAAAAAAAAAAAGAGAAAAACAATGAAATACTAAGGGCCGATACATGTTCGGCAGCACTGAACAGCCGAATTAATGAGGGTACCCGCCCCCACGAACCTCGGAATGACGTTGTATTGTAGTTTAGACTAAGCTGTTCCAGATTGCTTGCCATGTACCTAATATACTCTCAACCAGCAGTAAAAGAAACATGCTTGAGGTTTCCCTACCATCCTGTACATGATAGATTAAATAGATTAATCGTATCGTTTTATTTTGTATCGTATCGAATCGGCAGTGCAAAGAATCGATTGTATCGAAACTACCTGCTTGTGCATTGTATTTAACGTATTTAGCATTTTTTTTAAGAAAAAATTTAAACGAGGGGTTTAATTACTTTTCCTTTCCATATCGTCTATCGATAAATGTGTGTAATCTCTGGGTTCTTGTCAAGGTGCAGGTTTGTCAATATGCACTGTCCATATATTTGACAGATAATCACTGTGTTTACTTATTTATATCCATAATAATACATGTTTTCCTTAAAAACCTGCACTATTCACACCTTTCACACAGATTTAATTGCTTTGCTAAATAGTTACTATATCGATTTTAAATCATTGAATCGAATCGTATCGTATCGTTATGAATGAACCAGTATCGTTAACCATGTATCGTGATATGTATCGAATCGCTATTAAAATGTATCGTTACACCCCTAGTAGATAGAATAGATGGAATAGACAGTCACACAGACACACAGAGGTCCAGGCCATTAAGTTACACTAATATCCGAGGGACAGGTTTTCCCATACACCTGCCGTCCTGAGTGTTTTTAATGGAGGTTTTTCCCCAGACAGGGGAGAGGGAACAGCAGAGGGTCCTATGGGGGAGAATGTATCCTAAAGGGAGACACGGAGCCCTCCCAGGTGGGGTAGGAAGCCAGGGGTAGGAAGCCAGCATAAGCTATTTGACATTGGCAGAGATGTTTTGACGTCCATAAAACCCACATACTGAGCTGCACTGCTCTTCTCACACATGCATGTTCCCTACAAATTAATGACAATTATTCATACATATACAGCTGGACCCACCAGTCTAAATATTTTTTTAGATGTAGTACAATCATACATCATAAGCTTAGGATTATTAGTGTTGATGTGAGCTTGCAAGTGCAACCTATTACCCGTCATGTGGGCGTTGACTGTTGAATTTGGCCTAGTCAACTCATTTGTATAGAACTCATTCATCATTTGTTGAAGGAAATTGTCAAAAATGTCATATTTCAATCGGTTTTCAGAAAGTGTGGCATTATTTTTTTTTAGGTCACATCAGTCTCTCAAAAGAATCTAATATCATTGCTCAGATTTGTTCAAATAAATTGCATTTCCATCACTAAGATATCTCATCTCAGGATTGTCATGATCCAGACAGAGGAAAGGTTTCTCCTCGACAGCCACAGCAACCAAAATGGACCCCATCCTCATCAGTATTCTTTGAGTGAAAACAGAATCATCCAACTCACTGAAAGACATTCATCTTGTGGCTAACTGTGATATTACCTCCATTCATCAAAAGGC
This sequence comes from Nannobrachium achirus, assembly GCF_963921795.1. Classification (NCBI taxonomy): domain Eukaryota; kingdom Metazoa; phylum Chordata; class Actinopteri; order Myctophiformes; family Myctophidae; genus Nannobrachium; species Nannobrachium achirus. Next base: position 20,462,501 of record NC_137832.1, on the reverse strand, counting down.
TGACGTTGACGCAGCCCCCTCGCCATGACAGCAGCCCGATAAACCTTCGGTGTGACACTCTGCAGCATCGCCTGCTGACATTCATGTTTGACAAGCTGAGGTTGACACCAACAGACGGAACACATTGCTATTGGTATATCATCAACCTAGGCCTATCAATCAAGTTCCTCCCTGATCCAACAGCAGAAGAGACGACGGATCCATTCTGGTATCATCAGAAAGTCTGCGTCAATTGGATTATTGAGTCACCTGAAATTCAAGGTGAAAGGTTCTAGAATTGTCCCTTGGACCAAATAGTACAAAAGGAATGTAATGTAGTTCTAACAGGGGCGGACAGATATTTATCACCATCTAGTGGCGATGAGGGTTTAAAATCATATCAGTAATGAGAACAAGTGTGGCACAACAGGGGAGCTATCTTGTGATGAATCACCTCAATATAATGTATTGTACACTTTATTGGTGCATTACAAAAAAACAATTTGCTACTTTACAAGAGTGCCAAAATTGCTTCACCCGGCAACACAACTTCTTTTAAAGGTTTTGTTTCATGAAGTCCAGAAACATTATGGTGGGCTCAATGCATCAACGTCTTGTATCAGCGACTTTGTCAAAGAACACCTTTTCATTGAAGCTGGAATTAGACATTCAGCAGTCTTTTCTTCAGAAGATCGGTATGACAAAAGAACAGTTTACAATGTGTCATTCAGCTCTCGAGCAGTCCGCAAAATGTAATAGCCTGACACAGTCACAATGATGAAAATAGCCGATGTATACGCACATGTGATGTGAGCAACACTGGTGTACACTGTGTGCTGATTAAATTAAGCATTGGCCTAGGCTACTTTTACATTTTGTTTTGCCTATAACGACATGCTCAATATAGGGATACCGGGGTTAATGTGGTTAACCCATTTAGGCCTAGAATTATTGACTGCATTAACTATTGAAAAATAGCAGATATACAAGCTCACAGCGCAGCACCGAGTGCCGCGCTGCGAGCTTGTAGATCTGCTATTTTTGAAAAAGTCGTGAAAATGTGTGCAAATCTGTGAATATATGCATTTTCAAGGCGAACGTTTGTAACTCAAATTTTGCTTCTGGGTGGTCCCTGGAACTAAATATTTTGAGATGGGGGTCCATGGCCAAATAAATATCCTTTTGGGGGTCCTTCACATGAAAAGGTTTGAGAACCACTGACATAGTAGTCTCTCAAGAACAGACTAACTGAGCTCCAGTTAAGTGAAAAGGACCTTTTCTTTGACGATGGCTGGCCAGATTGCTGACAGAGAAACATAGGTTTTTCAAAAAACCTTAAACGGATTCAAAAGACACTTATAGAATCGGGTGAAAATTCAAATTTTCACGATTTTTCAAAAAATAGCAGATCTACAAGCTTGCAGCGCGGCACTCGGTGCCGCGCTGCGAGCTTGTATATCTGCTATTTTTTCAATAGATAAAGCATAAAATAACGATACACAATAATGTGTACCCGTTCTGAATGGATTTAAACCTGTGACGAGGGAGACAGCTACAGTCGCATGGCAACCGATGCTCCTGGTGACTGCAGCTCCAGGTCCAGCAGGCGGAACAGCATGGCACATTTGTTACGCTGGGGTGTTTGTCCCGAGGCGTGGTGGAGGCGAGCCTGCAGGTAGTACACGTCACGGAGACGCTCCTTACAGTTCAACATGGAGAAATATGACGCAGACTCGTCCAGCGTCTGGACCGCCAACGTCAGAGCTGGAAAGATAGGAAGGAAAAATAAAACAATGCTGTTAGGGACATGACTTGAATATTAACTGGAAGGTGAGGCAAGAATAGAGGGTTGATGTGCAATACACCAAAGACGTAGAAGTGGCTGTTGTTCCGACAGAGGTTGGTAGTCTGTTATAAGATGCTTTTAAACAATACTTCTGATAAATTACCATAATTACAGAATTATTACACCATATACAAGCGCAACCGGTTTCCTTCATGTTGCACTATGCAGCTCATTATTTTAGGGAAAACAAAACAAGCATACATATTATTTGGGAGGTATACTGTTTGCCATTAGGATAATTTCATATCTTGATGTGCCACATGAAATTTCGTAAATATTGTGATCAGGAAGATCGAGTTACCAGACATTACAGAGACATTTTGATGTTAGCAGCAGATCATTGCTTGGTCAATGATAGCCATGAGATAGGGATCTGTATTTAGCAGTAGATCATTGCTTGGTCAATGATAGCCATGAGATAGGGATCTGTATTTGGCAAAGCGCCCGTGTCTGTTACCTGCTTGACCTTGTCCATTTGGCCTGAACCCAGCCATTGCCATCTGACAGCGGGCTGCCAGCAGGAGAGCTCGGCCTTTGTCCATGACTGCTCCGTGTGCCAGAATGGGCTCCATGGCTTCATGTAAGACACTCAGAGCCTGTTCAGGTACTCCCAACATCAGCTACAGAGAACATATGAACAGAATAAAAATAAAAATAAAATAGGTATGTATTATGAACCCAACTGAATGCAGTTTGCATCTACTATTATGTGTTGGGAACAATAATGGAATGGGCAGCTCAACGGTACAAAATTAGCCTGGCATTGCCAGACTGATAACATTGGATCACACACAAGTTCCCTATCGTAGTGATCCCACATCATCATTTATAAGCAATGGCAATGCTAGTACTTAATAGCACTAACAGCAGGTTAGGATAACTGTCAGCCACACGTGCAAATAGGTTAGTTGTTGACCCGGAACGCTGCCCTAGACGTCCGGTCACAGTACACTGCGAATTCCCGACGATCTTCACTGCATGTTTCTCCCCATCTCTCCCTCCCCGTTTCCAGTCAATCTAGAGTGTAGATTCTACACTATACGCTATAAATACAAGCATAAAAAAAATCCATGTGTTAGTTTTTGTCCCAAAACCAGGCTCTGGTAACACGGGCATGTGCATCAGAAGGAGGGGATTTGTCCCCGATCGCAGCCATCCCATATTAAGGACAGTTATGGTTAGACAATAAAGATGCTTGTCTGTGACTGACTTGAGTGAAGGCCAAGTGCAGGATAGTCTCTGAAGCCAGAGCCTGCAGATGGTGCTGTCTAGCCAACGCCAAGGCCTTCAACAGGAGGGGGAGGGCCGTGGAGAAGCCAGAAGACTCCCAGTGGAGCGCAGCAGTGGAAAGCATCACCCTGCGGGAGATAGAAACAAAACAAATTAAAAGGCAAAGATGAATCACTTACACACAAATCAAATATATTAAAACCCTCAAATCAATATACTATTACCAGTAAGACTCCCTAATCGGGAGATAAGCGACCGTCAGGTCGCAGCGTGATTTTAGGGCAAAATGTGTAGGAGCAGTGTCCAAAAATGTGTTTGGAAAAATCAGCCTGATGGTGGCGCTAAATGGGACAGATCCATGTTGATAACATGAGTGTAGACATACTGTGTACGGATTTGCGTGATTTTAGGGCAAAATCTGTTGGGGCACTGGGCAGTGTCCAAAAATGTGTTTGAAAAAATCGGCCAGATGGTGGCGCTATATGGGACAGATCCATGTTGAAGACATGAGTGTAGACATACTGTGTACCGATTTGCGTGATTTTTGGGCAACATCTGTTGGACCAAAAATGTGTTTGAAAAAATGGGACTGAAGGTGGCGCAAATGGGACAGATTCATGTTGACGGCTCTCTTGGGTACCGGCCCTGGCTCTCCCGGTCGCTCCTAGCCCGGGTTACGGCATTTTATGTGCGCTGCAGTGGCGGGGGTCCTCCACTAGGGGTGCGACCACTTTTGCATCCATTCTGGAGCACCAGGAGTCGGTGGTCCCCGGGAATTCCTCGTGAACAGCCCCGTTAGGGTGGTCATTTGGTCATTTTTGCACTTTTTGGTGGCGGCAGAAGGGGGTCCCTGGAGCTCTGGGGGTCCCTGGAGGTTGTGGAGGTTGTGGATTGGCAGGCAAGGAGTCTGTGTGCAAGGTTTGGCATGGATTGGGGCAACGGTGGCGGAGATATGAGTTGGGGAAAAATGTGACATGACGGACAGACTGACTGACAGACTGACTGACTGACTGACTGACAGACAGCGGGTGGAGGTTTTGGTAGTAACTGCGACCCGACGGTCGCAAAAACCCTGTCATCACTCTTATATTCTTATATTCATAATATACAATTATAAAGCAGCCGTTGATGCCAGATGCGCTTTAGTAGAGGTTTGGGTTGTCTTGCCATGATGCAACTCAAAATGTTGGCAAGATACAATAGTTGCTCATCTTAGATAAAAATAACTTAAACAGGTATCAAATGCAGACTTTTAACTGATAAACAAATTGGATTCTGCTAATGTAATTTGAATAAGGAAGAAGATCCATTAGATACACATCAGCAACTGAATAATTCTGTTTGCTAACATGTGTAAGAAATGACTGTACCTTTGTCAATTAATGTAAACATTACAGTAAACAAAGATAAAAGAAAGGCCGAAATACACTGTAAAAGCCACTGAACTGCTTTTGTATGCTATATTATTGTTATTATTTTCATTATTATAGTTGTGATTATTTTGTATTATTTGGCATTATAGTAGTTCATTATAGGTTAATTTGTTAGTTAATTGATTGATTAATCAGTCACATGATTTCATGGGCACCTAGGGCACACCTCTCCCAGGCCTGGCTGATTGGCAGCAAGTGCATAAATAGGTCTGGTGATGAGGGGTTGGGTATGCACCTGGGTGGACAAAATGTTTTCTACCAGAGCCAGAGAGAACAATAGCAGGGAAAAGTTGTCTGTATCAATGCTCTGTCTACCTGAAGTTAAGTAAAATATGCAAACCAAGTTCAACCTGTGGACATTGTTCTTCATGCCTGCGTATAACCAAGTCTGGGTGCATCAGTGAGTTTTGTTGTTTGAGGTTTGTTTGGAGCCAACATAACTGCACTTACAAAGTAGAAAACATTGTCCTACGAACTGGAGATCGTGGACAAGAGGACTCAAGGAAATAATTGGACAACACTATGACACTATAGGAGTGTGAGTTGGATTTGTGCATTGCAACAAATATGCAAAAAGGAGCTTGGTATGTGTACAGACACTGAATTAAGCTGTATTGGAAAACGGCATAAATAACTGTTGGAGTTATTTTATTATTTGTGTTTGTCACTGCTGAACTTTTATTGGTGACACGTTTTGCTGCATTGCCGTCCATTTTTTGCATGTCACTGTCGGACTTTTATCTGTGACATTATTCTTGCTAAACCACTGCCCACTGCTGTTTTTATTTTTGAGCATTCGTTTGTTTGCACTGGACCCTGTGAGCTGATCAGCTGCACCGCACTTTAAGTGGGCACAATGTCAGACTGGTGGTCAGACGATGACGAACCTCCAGAGCTCAGTACGGAGGTAATCGCCAAAATGTCGGACAGGTGTTCAGAAGAAGATGATGAACCTCCAGAGCTCAGTCCAGAAGTAATCGACGAAATCGTCAAACGGTATTTTGCAAGTATTCAGGAAGACGCATCGTCTCCAAGCCAGATACAGGGTCTGGGGGAGCGCAGAGAAAGTTTTGCCACAAGTGTGGTAGGAAAGACACCTCCAGGTCCAGAAGAGGATGACACAGAGACATGGCAGGCCAGGCAGGGAGAAGAGGCGAGTGTCTCGGAGTCCGGGCTGAAGAACCGTCAGCCTCTGGAGAATGCTCTGCAGCTGAAAGAGATCCGGTGGGAACAGCCGACCGACCCTGCTGAAGAAGAGGACAAAGACGATGGTGAGACGACTGTGGAGACAGGCGGCTCCTCGGCTGTAAGCCATGTCCCATCCGAAACTGAAGAGAACGACGGTGAGATGGCTGTGGAGACAGGCGGCTCCTCGGCTAGCGACGTCACACCTGACCATGAAGATGGATATGGACAGGTGTCCAAAAAAGATAAAGGCTGCAAGCGCAGGAACCGGCAGAAAAACAACACAAAGCAGCATGCCCAGGAGAAGAGGGAAGAGGAAAAGCAGAAGAAGAACGGGAAGGATGAGGAGAAAGATTATGTCCCAGAAGAAAGGGGCATACACTTGCCTTGCTTTCTGTGGTGGCTTGAGGGCTATGTCAAGCCTTTAGCAGACTGGTGAAAAGACCTGTCACCTACTGTAGCTCTGTTGGCAATCGGAGGCCACAGACTGAAATGTAACTTCTCTCCTCCATCTTTCTTTTTTGCAGTATCCTCAACCCAGAAGAATCAGTCAAGACTAAATACAATACACATACCACATACCCTTCATTGATGATTCTAATGTTCATGGCTGTTTATGTATTGTTTGTAATTGGTCATATAATTCCCAATTGGGGGGGAGTGTAAAAGCCACTGAACTGCTTTTGTATGCTATATTATTGTTATTATTTTCATTATTATAGTTGTGATTATTTTGTATTATTTGGCATTATAGTAGTTCATTATAGGTTAATTTGTTAGTTAATTGATTGATTAATCAGTCACATGATTTCATGGGCACCTAGGGCACACCTCTCCCAGGCCTGGCTGATTGGCAGCAAGTGCATAAATAGGTCTGGTGATGAGGGGTTGGGTATGCACCTGGGTGGACAAAATGTTTTCTACCAGAGCCAGAGAGAACAATAGCAGGGAAAAGTTGTCTGTATCAATGCTCTGTCTACCTGAAGTTAAGTAAAATATGCAAACCAAGTTCAACCTGTGGACATTGTTCTTCATGCCTGCGTATAACCAAGTCTGGGTGCATCAGTGAGTTTTGTTGTTTGAGGTTTGTTTGGAGCCAACATAACTGCACTTACATACACCTTGTTTGCATTTGTTTGTGTTCTAAATCTAAAATCTATCGCAATGTGGAGATTTTGGCTGATACAACTTCAATTAACAGAGCAGCTCTACCAAATTTGATTGTGTGTTAAGAAATATTTCAGGTTGACAAAGTCATCCTCTTACCTGATAATCATTTCTGTACATTTTGTCCTCTCACAGTGTACTTGTAGCCTCTGTAAAATGCTGTAGGCTTCAGTGGTCCTGTTAAGGGCCTTCAGAACTTGAGCTTTCCTGTTTGATGACAAAAACAAACACTATTACAAATAGAGCAAACACACTTCTAAGTACTGTATGACACAGCCATCAATATTCTTTTCAAATCTTTTTTATTGAAATGCAGTGTCATGTTAAGGCAGGTATACAAAGTGATGACACCCCAAATCCCATTCCCATCACAATGGTTATTGACACAAAGTAGCATGAGATTTGAAGCTATCATAGAACATATTAACATTCTAGTATAGAATGAAGAAAATCCTGCCCATAAAAAAGGGTAATAAAAGAAAAAGTATTCCCAATTTAGTATTGAAGCCAATTCCCCAATCCCTGTTATTCTACGCTAGATCTATCCATGCTAATCCCCATAGTAGTCATTGGGAGGGTGAAGACAACAACAGGTCTCCTCCGATACCTGAGCCGTCATGCCACTATCTTACAGCCATCATTATTGATATGGATTAAAGACTTAGGTCGTCTTTAAAAAGGGCAAGGGCTTTCTTTTGTGTGTGTCTGTTTATTCCTAATTATTTCTCTGCTTCAGTATTCCATCTACAGATAGCGTTCAACTGAATATGAATACTCACAAGATGCACATAAAAGACAGAAGCATAAAGTCAACAGTATGAGTTACAGTAGATGGCAAGTGCTACTTCTCTATGTGGTAACACAGCCACACAGTTGACGCAATTTGTACCTTGTGGGTGTAGCTGCGAATTTAGACGAGGTAATATGACACATTTGTGGGGGGGGGAATAACCAATGCCTGAGCAAATACGTCTAATCTATGATTGTATTCGAGGATTTACAAGCGACCCTTTCTGCCATCATAGATTTTTGTTTGAGCTGCTGTGTTTGAAATACGGTAATTACACTTTTGGACGTGTCCATAGGGCTGTCACGATTATGACATTTTACATGACGATTAATTTTCCCTCAAATAATTGCGATTAACGATTTAATTGTGTTTTTGTCGTTGACAATTACATCTCTGTTTGGCTTTTAGGCTTTGAAGTTGCACATGGTAGATATGACACATAAGCTAAATATACAAAGAAATTACTTGACATATTTGACAACTTTATAATTAAAAAAGAACATTGATAGTGGAAATAGCCGATCTGCAAGCTCACAACGCGTCGACGCGTTGTGAGCTTGTAGATCTGCTATTTCCACTATTTTTGACATTGAAACGATTATGACGATTATGAAAAATAATCACGATTATGTCAAATAATCACGATAAGACGATTATGTAATAATTGTGACAGCCCTACGTGTCCATGGTTTGTATAATTTGTATTGGCTAGACAAAAAAATACCTGTACAATCCCTCAGAGTTGTTTAAGGCAGCGATGGCAGTGACCTGCGGCTCTGCCAAGTGATATTTCCCATCGTTCATGAGTCTTTCAAACTGGATTTTCAGCTCACACAACATCCAGAGCTGTTTCAGACAAGAACAACCATATTCATCGCTTCAACAAAACTTTTAATTATTTGCTATAACACAATATATTTTCAAGTGCACACACCACTGCCTTTAAATCAAATTAAAAACACATACTTGTTATATGATACCCAACACCCTTTGGTGCATTGGCAGCTCTCACAGTAGCTCTAACCAGCAATATGTTGATGCATATCGTGATGGCATTTTATGACAATGAAATTAAGCGAAAATGACCTTAAATCTGGAGGAACAGTCGACAGTTGCAAAGTGTCACTGCTCAGTGGTTACAGACGACCGAGCACTACTTGTCAAGATTCCAGATTAAGTCGCTGTCTTTCTAACATTGCTTTTGTTGGTCATTTGTTGTCTCCACCAGCCGAAGGCATGGGGGAGAGTATGTTTTCCCCTCCGTCCGTCCGTCCGTCCGTCCGTCCGTCTGTCCGTGCGTCCTCGCAGTTTGTGTGCAGCTAATCTCAGTCGCCGTTGGCCCGGTCGCTGCCAAAGTGAGCACACACATTCCCTGGATGCCAATCTAGAACCTCTGCCCTAAATTTTTCAAATGGGCCTTTTCTAGCGCCACCTAGTGGCCGATGTTCGCAAAAGACATTTCTGTGCACTACTCTTACAGATTTTGTCCAAAAATCCTACAAATCGGTAGGCAGTATCTCAACAGTCATGTGATCGACACGGATCTGTCCGATTTTGCATATTCCATCCTGATTGGCTAAGATTGGCTTCCAAAGTTTGTAGGATTGAGCCGTTTTGGACAAAATGCCTCAAATCACAAACGCAAAGTGCAATTATCATGAAATCGCGCACACACGTTCCCACTAGGCCGAGGAAGAAATACCACTTAAATCTTTTTTAATCAGCCTCATGGTGGCGCTATAACAGGCCGATTTGTGGTTTTACCTATAACTCCACGATCAGTTTCAAACTTTGTAAGCGCACTCCCTAGAGGCTAAGGATAAACCTTTACCCTGCATTTTTCACATCAGCCTTTTATAGCGCCACCTTTGGGCCGACTTATGTAAAACACATTTTTGGATATTACTCCTTGAGATTTTATCCAAAAATCACGCAAATCGGTACACAGTATCTCTATAGTCATGTGATCAAGTCCGATCCGTCTGTATTTCATATTCCATCCTGATTGGCCAATATTGGCTTCCAAAGCTTGCAGGATTGCTCCATTTTTGAACAAAATGCCTCAAATCATCAACGCAGCTTGCGATTACCGTGAAATTTGCCACACATATTCCCACTAGGTCAAGGAACAAATGCTACCTTTTTCACATTGGCCTGTTATAGCGCCACCAGCAGGTAGACTTTAGCAAAACTCATTTTTGGAACACAATGCTTCAAATCATGCATGCAGCATCAGATTGCCATGAAAGATCTAAGGTGAAGAACATATGCCACCCTTTTTACATTGGCCTATTATACAGTAGCACCACCAGGACGCACGGCCTGGTGGAGACCTGTGCTCGGAAGAGCACTGCTTCTAGTTGGACATCATTTCAGCCCAATTTCACTAGAATTAAAAAATGTGATAAACCACACATTGGATGTTTTTAACGTTAATGCTATCTGAATGAAGAATAATTCAATAAAAAAGGTTTCTGACCAGGGACCAGCAGTACATCAAACTGGGCAGTAGTTCTATATTGCAATATTTAGTCAGGGAAAATTTGCAGAATACCTGCAAAATGTGTTCGTAAAGGTGTCTAGTAACATAATCTAACAAATATATAACAAAGATTGAAATTCAACATCCCTAGCAAAATGTTTGACAGCTAGGGTAATTCTGGGTCTCATTCACTTACTATACACTATACTATAAGGGAAAAAAAATCACTCCCAAAAATATGCTTTTAGTGGGATGTGAGGGGTCTAACTAGGTGTTTTTAATTATTCTGAATCCATTGCAAGCATTTGTTTTGCACGAAAAACATTCCTTGGGCCAAAAACGGACCCCATACACCTTGTGAAAAGTGATGACTCATCACTAAACCATCGTTTTTTTGCGTCTGATTTTGGCCCAATGAATGTTTTTTGTGCAAAACAAATGCTTGCAATGGATTCAGAATAATTAAAAACACCTAGTTAGACCCCTAACATGCTACTTGAAGCATATTTTTGGGAGTGATTTTTTCCCTTATAGTACAGTGTATAGAATTACCCTAGCTGTCAAATATTTTGCTAGGGATGTTGAATTTCAATCTTTGTTAGATATGTTACTAGACACCTTCACGAACACATTGGTGAAGAAATTGTTTGGTAAGGAATTTATTCCCAGGGTTTTATTAAAATTCCCTGACTATATTGAAGGAACTCACCTTAGCGTGTTGTGTGTGAGGAGGAAACTGTTCCTTGAGGTGCTTGAGAAGCTCCGCCACAGCACCATACAGGCCCTGTCAACAGAACAGCCACATTGACAAAGCAAGGCTTACTCTAGGGCCAACACTGGAACTCAGCCCAGGGGCTGGGAGGGAAGGAGACCTGATCAATGTTGATTACCTTGCAGCAAGGCAGGACATAGAGAGACTAATGGGGGGTATTGTAACAGCAGGACAGCAACCAGACAGATGAGATTAACCCATTTAGGCCTAGAATTATCGAATGCTTTAACCAGTGAAAAATAGCAGATATACAAGCTCACAGCGCGGCACCGAGTGCCGCGCTGCGAGCTTGTAGATCTGCTAATTTTGAAAAAGTCGTGAAAATGTGTGCAAATCTTTGAATATATGTATTTTCAAAGTGAACGTTTGCAACTCAAATTTTGCTTCTGGGTGGTCCCTGGAACTAGATATTTTGAGATGCGGGTCCGTGGCCAAATAAATATCATTTTGGGGGTCCTTCACATGAAAAGGTTTGAGAACCACTGACATAGTAGTCTCTCAAGAACAGACTAACTGAGCTCCAGTTAAGTGAAAAGGACCTTTTCTTTGACGATGGCCGGCCAGATCGCTGACATAGAAACATAGGTTTTTCAAAAAAATCTTAGAAGGATTCAAAAGACACTTATAGAATCGGGTCAAAATTCGAAATTTTCACGATTTTTCAAAAATAGCAGATCTACAAGCTCGCAGCGCGGCACTCGGTGCCGCGCTGTGAGCTTGTATATCTGTCTATTTTTCAATAGTTAAAGTATAAAAATAATGATACACAATAATGTGTACCCGTTCTGAATGGATTCAATCAGACGCGCTACCTGCTCAGCATGCAGCTCAGCCAGGTGGCAAAGCGCCACGGCGAAGGCCTCCGTGTTGTTCTGTTGGACGCCAAAGTTGACTGGCTCCAGGCTGCTCATGTTCAGGAGGAGCTGGGCCTGTTGCTGAGCCATGGTGCTGCACAAAGACAGGTGTGATGGAATTAGGGATGGGACGATACGCGGCATCGTCGTTCATCGTGATAAAAAAAAACGCTCACGATAATCGTATCGTGGAGATTTCATTTATCGTGATATCGTCCTGCGTCACGCATCACCTTTTATTTGCCCCGAGCTGCATATCCGGTACCACTTAAGCCCTCTATAATTGGTAAAAAGGTATATTTATTATATTTATTTATTATGTACTTTATTATACTATTATATATTATATATATTATGTGTCTTTATTTTCACTCTACCAAATCTCTTTGCCAAAAAGAATAGCTGATCTACAAGCTCACAACACAACGCGTTGTGAGCTTGTAGATCTGCTATTTTTGGCAAATGTTCCGCCCCAGGATAATGGATTTTGATTATCGCGATAATATCGTAAATCGTGATTTCTTTGGTCACAATAATCGTGATATAAACTTTTCATGTCGTCCCATCCCTACACAAGGCAGCGCAAAGTCAGAGAATATTGTTCAGTTATTATCCAGTTGGCCACTTGTATGGTTCACTGCAGCTCAACCCAATGTAAAAAACATGCTCACTGGTGATTCATAGCGAGTCTAGCTTTTTGGCTGATAGCAACAACTGGCATCAAGGTAATGTGATATCACAAAGTGCAAAAAAATACATCATCCTGATTTTGCTGAATATTATATAATCACTACTGTCTTTCTTTTTTCTTTATTTATTCAGGGGAGCCCATTGAGAGCAAGCTCTCTTTTTCGAGGACACCCTGATCACAGCATATGACACAATAATACCATGGATTATAATGGTTTAAGCTCAAAGAAATTGCAACAGAAACACTTGCAACTCTTTTTGTTTCATAAATATGTTAGTAGCAACATATCAAAAGTCCTAAGAAATCCGAGTTGTAGAACAAAAGCTGCTGGTCCCCAACTTCACTATACATGAAAAAATACAAAAAATGTTGCTCCAAGTAGCATGTGAGGGGTAAAACTAGGACTTTTTCATGATTCTGAATCCAACATTCCTTGGGCACGAGTGCCGCGCTGCGAGCTTGTAGATCTTCTATTTTTGAAAAGTCGTGAAAATGTGTGCAAATCTTTTAATATTATGTATTCTTTAAGCAAACATTTGTAACTCTGGAACTACATCTTTTGAGATGGGGGTCAGTGGCCAAATACATATAATTTTGAAAAGATTTGAGCTCCACTGACATAGAAACATATATATATATATATTTTTTTTTAAACCTTTGGATTTGAAATATTCTAAGACTTTTTCAAAAATAGCAGATCTATCCACCACCACCATGTAATGATAGGATGTCACTGTGTATGGTAGGGTTGGGTCTTTATGGCTGTATTTCTTGGGACATATATATTCCTCCTAAGGTAAGCTAAGCTAAACTAGAAGCTAAGGAGTCCCTGCTTCATCTCTCTCCCAGCTAAGGGGTCCCAGGCGTTCCAATACATGAGCAGAAAAATGTTCTTTGACTAAAATGACCATCCTGTGATAATCATTTATTATATGCATGATTACTTACGATATTCGGTCCTTAATGTCTTTGTTGCACATGCAGAATGTGCTTATTGGTACCATATAGACTAGAGAAATTAACCAATAACAATAAAATACACTTTGAATGGACGAATGTATGTGAATCACTCAGTGTTCCAAGTTAACACCGGCCAGGGAAAGTTTTGAACTGTAAATAGTTTTCATGGTGAGAAACATATTAAACCAATTACTCTTTTGAACAGATCAGAATGTGTGGATGCTCTTTTCTCAGTAAATTAGCATTTTCTTTTTGTGAGACTTAAAAATGATGTGAGTAATAGTGAATGAGGGCATTGTGCCATCCCAGGACAGGATACCAACGGATGCCAAAGAAGGTAGACTGACCTCTTGCCGTACATCCTCCATATGGAGGTAGTCTGGGCTAGGCTGATCTCTATCAGCTCTGACAGACTGTGCTTCCAGTGCAGGATATCTGTGTCCTTGAGTAGATCCATCAGCTCATGGGCTGTCTTGCCCTGTACCGCCCCCTGCTGGACCAATGACTGAATCCCCAGAGAGGCCAAGTACTGGAGAAGAGAGAGAGAGCATAGAGAAGTGTGGGTGGTGCAGTTACATTGTACATCTAGAAAAATACAATATCACGATATTATCCCAAGCTGTATCACGATAGACGATCTTATCACGATTCTTTTTCATGTTGTTTTTTTATGGTTATTTTTCAAGCTATTTAACAATACAACCATCTACAAGGTAACAAAAACTAAAGGATAAAGGAGTAACAGACCATTTAGACTAGTGGTCCTCAAAGTGGGGCCCGGGGACTCTGTGGGTTCCTATTGGGGGGGTCTAAATTGACCCTTACAACTATGTAGCTCTGACAGTATACAAATGAAACCAAATGGACCCGTAAGGGTCCATTTGGTTTCATTTGTATACTGCCAGAGTTAAGGGGAGACCATGACATTCTAACGTTTGAAAACTACTGATTTAGACCAAAATGTAGGTTTAAATGAATTCTGCAATGAATCTCTGTATTAACAATTCAACAGGATTTTTTTATAAGGCTCCCTCATTGTATCACGATATATACGTTATCTCTGAAAAGGCATATCGTGGAGACATTGTATCGTCTCAATGATAATTATCACTGTATCGCCCACCCTTAACTGCCACTGTCCTGAACTGTTCTCGTCTGAGGGCTCATGCTTTTCTTACCGGAAGACAGAAATGCGCAGCCATTTTTACAGAATCCTCAGTTAATACCGAGCTGTCAGATCCTTTCATCTGTTCCAGTGTGTAGAGCCAACTCTGAGGCAAAAAGAAAAGAGGAGTAGAGGGAAAACAGTTGGAGACAGGGAACAAAAGGTGAATTCTAAAATACTTAAAAAAGAACTGATTTTATTTGACCTTTATTCAACTAGGAAGAACAGGCAGCAGTGCAATTTAAAGCACACAGGAAATAAGCAATACAATAAAATAAGAATAAATCAAATTTAAGCAACAACATTAAACAATAATTTAAAAAGAGCATAATTTTACCAGACAGTGCTGCAAGCACACGTGATCGTTGGACTCCTGGGCGATGCGGATGGCCTCTTGTAGAGCCAAGCCAGCCTGCTGACTACGGAGGTGAAGAAACAAAACAGCATCAGTCACAGTTTAAGCAGGAGGGAGGTTGGCCTGGAGCTGCTGGTTTTGGCTTCTGCACCAGCAGATCTGTGTGTACTGTGTAGTAGGGCATTAATGACTTGTGATTTTTGCAAGTCGACTCGACTCAGTAAAAAGTTGAGTTGAAGTCGACTTTATCGTTTGATGACGTCGTCACATCACATCACACACGACCCCCCAATTATTTTGGAGGGTCCCCAGATGATTAACTTAATGTGAAACATTGTTTTCTCACTCAACTGTAAACAAACCAACATAAAGTTTAAGTGTATAGAGGGTATCTTCACATTTTTCAAGTGCCAATTTAAGGACTTTTTAATACCTCTAAAATGGCAAATTAAACATTGTCCAAATTGTCAAATATATTGAGGCAGAAATTGTGAAAATAGCAGATCTACATGCTCACATCGAGCATGTAGATCTGCTATTTTCACAATAGAAAGTATCGTTTTTTGGAGCGGTGAAAGCGCTCCCAATAGACAGGTATGTCCGTGGGTATGTGGGTGGCTGGGTGGCTGGCTGGCTGGCTGGCCGTGTCCGACGTAGCCTGGCAATACCTTGAGTGGCCACACACAACACACTAGTTAAAGGAGGGGCGCTGTTTTGTGCAGGCCAGGCACACTCACCACTCACAGGCACAGTTTACTCACTCACTCACTCACTCACTCACTCACATAGGGTACAGCTGCTCAAATTCACCGCTCCACTTCGAACCGAGGTTTGATTTTTTTTTCAACTTCGACTTTCTCTGGTGGGAGTCGACTTGTGTAAGGAAGTCGACTGAGTCGACTTGTCGACTTTTTCGTTAATGCCCTAGTGTGTGCAGTGTTCTGACATGAGGAGCTACATACGTGTCCAGCAGATCTAGGTTGTCCTTCATTTCATCCAGTTGTTTGAGACAAGAGGCCTACTTGGATCCGTAGAACGTAAATATGATGTCACACTCTCTAGAATGACGATGGCTCTAGAAATAACTTAAAGGTGCTGCTGGAAATGACATTTCGTCATCTGTCAAATGTTGATATAAACCATTATATGCAGGTATTTAATGTGTAAACTGCCATGGAGCCACAGGTACACTGCTACTAATAACTTACAATGGAAGACAGTGACATAAAGCCAAAACTTGTCGCTGCTTCGGGGGTCAATATTGAAACCAAGCGTATTCACGGACACTCGGACTGGGTCAAGGATCGACCAATTTCGTTGCACCATTTCCAGTCCCCTTCAATCTCCTCACAACTCTATATATATTTATATATTTCTTTATATATTTGGGGGGCTTTTCTACCTTTATTGATAGTACCGGAGGTAGACAAGAAACAGGGAGAGAGAGAGATTGTTCCGATTATATTGTGTATACTTCTGCTTTGGCAATGTAAACGTATGTTTCTCATGCCAATAAAGCCCTTTGAATTGAATTGAATTGAGAGAGATGGCGGGTGACATGCAGCAAAGGTCATCGGGATTCAAACCCGCGACATGCGGTCAGACTTAAGAGCCTCTATGTGATATGAGCCTGGACCATTAGGTCAGAGGGCGCCACAATTCTCTCTGTGTACTGTAAATGGAAGGGTCATTCTTTCCCTTTATGCAATGTCTTGAGCAAAACTTGCACAATGGCGATTCTACAGCAATGTAGCTGGGTACGCTTGGCCATTTTGCAGCATTGTCTCAATGCAATGTGAAGGCAGCATATCTGTGTAGTCAAATCCAAATAATCTATTATTCTAGATATATACAAAGGCGTTTAATTAATATACATCACTCACTAGTGGCCAAAGCGACAGTGCAGACTGGCTAGGTTGAGGGCAGCGTAGCGAAGGCTCCTGCCATAGCCCTCGTCCCCATTGCTCTTTCCTTCACTGCCAGACAAGATGAGGCGGTCAAAGTAATGCAGGAGACTGTGTGTGGAGATGTAGATGTCCTGAACTCGTATGCTGTTCAGGTAGTTCAGGTAATGCTGAGGTAGAGACACAAGGCACAAAGCAGCCAATTAAAGACAAACATCTGCCTCTTTGGGTTCTCTTAAACCTACTGAATGACATTTGCAATAACGATAACGTTTGTTCTTTGTTTTTCTTTCTGCTTTATGTACAGTATAGAGCAGGGGTATTCAACAAAATTGTCCAGGGGGCCACATTGACAGAAACCCAAGGGGCCGGGGGCCACACTAACGTACCCCCCCAGCTATTAATCTAATGAACACTTGAAACAACGGGCACAACCATATTTTCACTACTACATTTTCACAAACAAGCACATTTTCATCTAACTACATTGCAAAGCAGAATACTTTTCAAGTAGAATACTTTTCATGTTAATGTGCTTAATTTCTGTTCAACAAGTTGACAACTGTACACATGCTTTCTTGTTTAAAACCTAGTGCTAACTACATCACACTAGTGATGGCCAACCTGGCTTTGATGCTATCTTAGATTAGATGTCGACCTTATTGACAGTGCACACACAATTGCCTTCTTTGATGCTTTAACGATGCTCAACGAGGATCAGGTGGGTTGCAGACACACACACTCCACTCTGCTGCAGTGCTCTGACTGGAGTCTCTTCACTTGAATATGATGGAATATGATTAGGGATTACTGTGATTATGGTAAAATGAAGCTCACGTTTCATATCACGCAAACCATACCTATAACGTTCATTAGTCTCCTAAAAAAGAAGAAAAAAAAAGATTTTATGTTTTTTTTTTTTCTTTCTTTTTTTCAAAAATCTTTTTTTTTTTTTTTCAAAATTGCTCCAGGGGCCACAAGGAAGGTCCCCGCGGGCCGCATTTGGCCCGCGGGCCGCCAGTTGAATACCCATGGTATAGAGCATCGCAGTTGAAGCCCCACCCCGTCCTCACTCTGGTGTCGGAAGCGTTTTCCGCATTCATTTCTTCCATAGACATTTCATAAAGTATTTATTTAAACGTTTTTAAGCCTTGGACAAAGCCACCTCGGCTGGAGAGGGATCATGTCAATATTCACATTTTTTTTAATGCAAAGATTAATTAGAAAGCTGAAACAAAGGACAGGGTACAAGACTGTGTACATCATTATTTTTAAAATCGCGGAAAAGAAAGTATTCGCTCACGCAGTTCTGCTGATGTGCAATAATCTGCCGGGCAGACAGGGGGCAGTAAGCTACTTCCGCGGTAACCGCAAGATATGTGAAAGAAGAAGAAGCTAGACCAATCACAGACGTCGTTTTTACGTTTAGCAGCATGGGAAATGCAGTTCTTCTCCGTGCGATCTTGATTAAAACGTGTTTTTACAAAAACCAGAGTGATTGCATACATACTTGGGGGTTCTACAGGAGCATATGGAACCATTTTACAACCACCAGCCTAGTGGTAAGTGTACATTGAATTGCTACGACTTTGTGGCTGATAATGAAAAACCCTATGGTAAATATGAATGGCCAGCTTGCTTCCGACACCTCACTGCGATGCTCTATATAGGACAGTAAAGAGAAAATGGATGGTGAGCAAGCATAGAGGAATAATGAGAGGAAATCCAGTTTGGCAAGTATTAGTAACAAGCAAACGTTGAGACAGCTTGTTTATACAGACTATTTGGTTCTACAAACCAAATAGTCTCAACAACTGCCCCTCCGGAGGCCACATGTGCACATTTTGTGTAGTTAGGCAAAGGTTTTTGTCGGTTGTGTAAGACATCAGTGTATTTTACGTTTGTGACGTCCACCATCAAACCAACACTGACATTGGCAATTAAGGATAAATAGCCAATCTACAAGATCAGAAGGTGTTGCATCATGATACGTTTTGATCTTTTAGAGCTGCTTTTTTCACCTTTTTGAAAAGATGCCCAAAATAGGGACCAGGTAACCAGGTAAAAAATCTTGTTTCCTACTGTGATGCAAAGGATACACATTATTGTGTATCATTATTTTATGCTTTAACTATTGAAAAATAGCAGATATACAAGCTCACAGCGTGGCACTGAGTGCAGCGCTACGAGCTTGTAGATCTGCTATTTCTTTTTTTTTTTTACGTGAAAATTTGAATTTTGACCCGATTCTATAAGTGACTTTTGAAAAACCTATGTTTCTATGTCAGCAATCTGGCCAGCCATCGTCAAAGAAAAGGTCCTTTTCACTTAACTGGAGTTCAGTTAGTCTGTTCTTGAGACTACTATGTCAGTGGTTACTCAAACCTTTTCATGTGAAGGACCCCCAAAATGATATTTATTTGGCCACGGACCCCCATCTCAAAATATTTAGTTCCAGGGACCACCCAGAAGCTAAATTTGAGTTACAAACGTTCGCTTTGAAAATACATATATTCAAAGATGTGCACACATTTTTCACGACTTTTTCAAAAATAGCAGATCTACAAGCTCGCAGCGCGGCACTCGGTGCCGCGCTGTGAGCTTGTATATCTGCTATTTTTCACTGGTTAAAGCGTTCAATAATTCAAGGCTTAATGTGAGGGAGTGGATGAGAGTGGATGAGAGAGAGACTCACTGCTTCGGCAAAGTCCGGGTTAAATTTCAGCATGTTGTTCAGCTCGTCCTGTAAGGCTGCTGGCTTTAGAGATTTGTTCTCATCATTCTTCAGAAGATAGGCCTGGGGAGATGGTAGATGAAAACTGACTAAATTAATAATCAAATGTATTCATAAATATACTGAGTATCATCAGAAAGTTATGCAGATGAATTAAAAACATGTACAGTACATAAAGTGTACGATATACATTTGCTTTATTTTCAACAGCATAGCAAAGATATAGAACACGGGTACCGTATGGCAACAGCCTACGCCTGTCCTTAAAATGACAAAAATGTGTTGAACCTTGCTCACCTGCCTCGCAAGAAAATACTCCGCTTGTTTTTGTGAAAGGGGACCTCTACTTGGTGCATCGTCAGTTCTAAAACGCAGAGGAACAACAATAAAAAGAAAATACATAACTTCATTGTAGAATATGGTGAGCGCTTTTATCTTGAATTGCAAAAAAATAAAAATAAGGGAAAAAAGGAGGCTTCTCTACAGTGGCTAATAATTACATATTCGAACTTAATAGATTAAGTTCCCCCCGGAAAAGTCAGGTGAAATAACAAAATGTTGGGTTAAAATAGGTCTTTAAGTGGTTAAAAGCCAATAGTATATGATAAATATAAATAATAATGGCACATTTCTTTTTACCAACCGAAGCTCTGATTCATGCAGTGGTGCATCTGGCTCCTCCTCCTTTATTCGGTCCCCTATGGTGTCCTCGTTACCCGTGAGGTCCATGTCGGCGTCATCTGCAAACAACGGTGGTGGCAACTCCTGCACCTGGCATTTAGGCTTGCTGTAGTGGCTGAGGTAGTACTGCTGCAAGGACTTGTAGAGCTTGTACACTTGGCTGAAGGACAGTTTGTTGTAGGCAAGAAGCATGTGCCTCATAAAAAGACCTAAAACATGGAATTGGAGAATCGTTAGCCTAATTTGAAGGATTAGGGCTGTCACAATTATTACATAATCGTCTAATCGCAATTATTTGACATAATCGCGATTAACTTGTCATAATCGTCATAATCGTTTCCATGTTGAAAAATGTTCATAAAAAAAGTCTAAAATAGTGGAAATAGCAGATCTACAAGCTCACAACGCGTCGCGATGCGACGCGTTGTGAGCTTGTAGATCGGCTATTTCCACTATCAATGTTCTTTTTTAAGTATAAAGTTGTCAAATATGTCAATAATGTCTTTGTATATCTAGGTTATGTGTCACATCTACCATGTGCAACTTCAAAGTCTAAAAGCCAAACAGAAATGTAATTGTCAACGACAAAAACACAATTAAATCGTTAATCGCAATTATTTGAGTGACAATTAATCGTCATATAAAATGTCATAATCGTGACAGCCCTATGAAGGATCCTCAGTTTGATATGCATTACATAGGCCACAGACCCCCATTTGATACGATCTCTCTCTCTCTGGGACTCTCAATCTACTCTGTAAAAACCTCAGTGTTCATTTAAATCTGAGTTACGGACCCACAACATGTTTGTTTTATTCCTTCCTTCCTATAGTATTGATAATTTTAAGAGAAACCCAAGCCGCAATTTGCAACTCTAGATGTGTTTTTAATAAGTTGAGTTGCAACACCAAGCATTGACAGCCCATACATCCAAACACAAACATCCTATCTGATTGCATTAAAATACATTAAATTCATCAACATTGCAGCTGTACTGAAATCTTGAATTATCTGCAAAGTGTTTGTTTCATAAAAATCAAACCTCGGTTCGAAGTGAAGCGGTGAATCTGAGTATAAAATTGTGTGGAGAGTCAAATTGCCAAAGAGCTGTGAACTATACATTCTTTCAATTCTGATCAACCCTGTTCATTCTGGACTGAAATGACCATATATGGACGTGGGACACACAAAGCCACTCCTTGGAAGCGGCTTTCACCGCTTCAAAGATCCACCGCAAACCTGTTATGAGCTACTTTGTCAATAAATTCCGTGCAGGGGATTATTTTTCTAAGTGTTGTAGTTTGGAAGCGCTCATTTTCAATAACGCAATGTCTCCTACATTGTGCAATTTTCGAAACAGGTGGTATAGGAGGTAGAAACAAGGGCGGCAGTGGCACAGAGGTAGAGTTGCCATCTTAGAACCCAGAGAGTTCCCGAATGGTTCCCAGTTAGATCCCGGGCTCCCCAGAGTTCGTGTCGAAGAGTCCTTGAGCAAGACTCTGAACCGCTGGTTGCTCCCAATG
Organism: Nannobrachium achirus; assembly: GCF_963921795.1. Classification (NCBI taxonomy): domain Eukaryota; kingdom Metazoa; phylum Chordata; class Actinopteri; order Myctophiformes; family Myctophidae; genus Nannobrachium; species Nannobrachium achirus. Next base: position 20,440,750 of record NC_137832.1, on the reverse strand, counting down.
AGCATGTTCGTTCGTGCCTTGCATGGTTTCCTCTGCTATTGGTGTATGAATGGGTGAATGTAATGCACAATCTCTGTAAAGTGCCTTGGATTAAGGCGCTATATAAATGCACCATTTACCATTTATCACAGGACCACTGAGTGATTTCCAACAAGCACTTCCAAACTCAAACACAAAAATAATCACCTGCAGAAATTATACACAGAAAGTAGCTGTATGTCTACGGTGGATTTTTATGAAACAAACGTTTTGCAGATAGAAAGGATAATTCAAGCTTTCAGTACAGCTACAATGTTGATGCGTTAAATGTTGTTTAATACAATCGGATTTGGCAGTTTCTTGATGGGGAAAAGGCTGAATTGACAACTGGCTTTCAACCAGAATGTTAAGAGTTTGCCAAAGGATTACTCACCAACAACACTGGTTTTGTAAGCCTCGGATTCAAAGGCATTGTAAGGCGTGGGGAGGGTGGAAAAGAAACACTCCATGGGAAGAACTCCATCAGTCATTTCCTGTAGCCTTGAACAAATGAAACCAAAAGCGAAAAGTCAAAACGATTGACAGCTAGCCGCAAATTGCAACACTAGATTTTTTTATAATCTGATGAATCTAGGGTTGCAATACCTCCCATAGGCAGCCAATGCATCAAAATGTTATTTTGCAATCTGATTGTATTAAACGACGTCAAACTCGCCAATACTGCGGCTCTATGGAAAGCTTGTGTTGGCTTGAGTTTGGAAGCGCTTGTGGAAAATCGCTCAGCGGTCCTATAACCACCTGGTTCTAAATGTCACATAATGCAGGAGGCAGCGGGACGTTGCTTTATAGAAGACGAGCGCTTCCGAAGTTCAACACTTAGAAAATAAACCATGTCTGCTGGGATTTCTTGACCGAAAATAAATCATAACATGTTTACGGTGGATTTTTCTGAAACAAACACTTTGCAGATAGAAAGAGTAAATTCCAAGCTTTCCATAGAGCCGCAGTATTGGCGAGTTTGACGTCGTTTAATACAATCAGATAGCAAAATAACGTTTTGATGCATTGGCTGCCTATGGGAGGTATTGCAACCCTAGATTCATCCGATTATAAAAAAATCTAGTGTTGCAATTTGCGGCTAATTGACAGCTATTACCTGAGATGACGTCTCAAATGTCTAACATGTAAAAAATAAAGGGAAGGAAATCAAATCAACATTATTACAGTTATCAGTTTATACCTGTATTTGACACCATATGCAGTTTGAGGGCAGCATTCTTCTACAGTCTTAATAAACTGGCCAAGAGTCAAGTCTGGTCCCTATGATGACAGAGGTGAACACAACTTATGAGAGATATTCAGATTCAAGATACATGCATAGCATACAGAACTTTATGCGGTTCCATAGCAACATATGATAATGTACTAGAAGGTTGCCTAGGAAAAAGTTCAGTTTCATGTCAGTACAACACTGGTACAAGGTCAACTAAAAGGAGATCCTAGTAAGCTAACATTGAAAGACAGACAGATATCATAGAACAGTACTTTGCATAGGATATCATCAATAACAAAAGGGAAAAAAACATTCAAAAAGAAGAAAAGAAAAAAAGGAAAAGAAAGAAAAAGAAAAGGACTAAAGTAACTAACCTGTTGTAGAGGCAAGATGAGTTTGTTAAGTCGCCTTCTTTCTGGCAGGGCAATCTTAGATGTGGCCATCTCAGACAGCAAGGCGAGGACAGAGATTTTATACGGCGTCACCCAATCTTTGATGCCAAACACATTGGCGTGGACAACACCGTTCGTCATCATTGGGTTGAAATACAAGCTTTCGTGCACACTCGCCATTGTTTCAACTTTCAAGAGCTGCTGCCTTCAGGTCCAATTTCCAAACCCGACCCTGACTGCAGCTAAACAGTCGGCTAACGTTAGCTTAGCTAATGTAGCTGACAGCCGTCCATGGCAATGCAGTGTGTGAACGCCTGCAAAACCTCAGTCAGTAACTAATGCACGCTACCTTGCAAACGAACTCTCTTGGTGAAATTCAGCTGCAGACACTTTTACAACTTTTTGGGGTATTTGTTATTAATATTATTGCTCTCGCGTGCCTTCAAACCACCCTCCTCCTGTCCGCAACCATACGTCATAGACCACGCAAGACGCAACTGACGCAAGGCGTCGTATCGAACACAGATTGCTCGATGAGTCGACTCTGGGCAGTCTCTCACATTCCCAATGTGAGAAATACAAATTTTCATTTTTTTTAATGTGTTGTCTTCCTTGATGATTTATGTTGTGTGATTTATGTCCTTGGCTGGCAAATCACAACCTCCACCCCTGATTTCTCACATGGCCCTCTTCTAGCGCCACCATCAGGCCGATTTTTGCAAAACTCGTTTTTGGACACTGCAGCACTGCTCCTACAGATTTTGGCCTAAAATCATGCAAAGCGGTACACAGTAACTCTAAAGTCATGTCATGAACATGGATCTGTCTCATTTCCCATATTCCCTGATTGGCTGCGATTGCCTTCTAAATTTGAGTAGGGGGAGAGCGGGGTAAACTGAGACACCGGGTAAACTGAGACGCTCCATTTATCTTGGCAATGGAACACATTTGTGGCCATGTGACCATTATATTTTCAAGCCCCTTGAATTTCCCACTTGTCATGAAAAGAGAGACCTGATAGTGCTGTAGAAAACATGCTTTTTTCACAAAAATGTGTTTTTTGCATGTAAAAGTAAATTTTCTTGCTGTCAACATAATCAGCTGTTGTGTCAAAGCAAATTGATGCAGGGAGAACATTTTATATCATACATGTTGATGAACTACCAACTTATAAATCCATGTGATAGATGCTAGCTGAAGATTACCCTGAATTGATAAAAAATATCCCTTTTCCCAAAATGTGGCTGCGGGGTAAAGTGAGACTATCCTTAACATGAAAGACAGGGAGAAAGCTGTAAAAACCTAATTAAAGGGTGTACCAAACTAGTCTCAATTGATTCTTATGTATTTTCCCCTGTAGAATCCATTTTTGATATATTTCTTTGTATTGTGCATAATTAATGAGATAATTAGCATATTTGACTAAATATGCGAATTATTTCATTAGTTATGCACAATACAACAATATACTTTGCAGAAATAGATTCTACAGGAAGAATTACATAAGGATCAACTGAGGAAAGTTTGGTAAACCCTTCTATACATTTTTTATAGGGTTTTTAGTTTTTTCCTTCTGCCCATGTGTCACATTATTTGACACATGGGTGGAAATGACAGGACAAAGCCTATTAAAAGAATGTCTGCTATGTACATTTTTGTATTGCGCATATTTAACCCGGTTAACCGGGTTTTTGTGTTTTTATGGTAGTTTTAAAGTGAAAAAAGTGAGTGGATCACTTTACCCCGTTGATTTCTCTGGTCTGTCTCAGTTTACCCCGGTCCTGGGGTAAACTGAGACACAAGACCACTTTTTTTAAAACAATCATATTTTCTCTGCCTTTTGTCTTGAATATGTTCTGATAACTTCCATTGTTAGGAAACATCCCAAATTACTGGGAAATGTGTATATTTTTACTGATATATCTTTTAGTTCGCCTCTAGGGGAGAAAATGTAAAAAGTGTCTCAGTTTACCCCGCTCTCCCCCTATGCAACTTGATGGTCGCCTATCTCCCGATTAGGGACTAGGGAGTCATGGGCATAAAAGGGATTCTATAATTTAGTGTGGTTGGCCTAACAGGGCATCATCTAGGAATCAGATGAGGTCGGCTCCATATATGGAGATCTAAGTGATGATCCAGTCATCTCATGTATGGATATCCAGGATTTGATGAGGTCAGTGTCGTGATCTTCACATAATGGATATCCAGGTGATTATAGTCAACAGTCTTGATTTGCAAATGAATTCTGTCTTGGCCTTATGGAGTGTCCATATATGGGCATTGCCAAATATGGGCTTAATATTGATGACATCAGGGATCTCCATATATGATTGCCAGAACATGCTGTCTTGGTCTAGCCTGGCGGTGCCAGCCTCTATCACACACCGCCAGGGGGTGGTGTTGTGCGAGTCAACAATGTGATGTCACAACAGGTCAGCTATAGACATTGAGGCATTACTGACCCACTGACCCCAATGATGTATGAACAAGATCTGCCGGGTTTCATAGTAAACTAAACTGTGACCTGTGGTCGCAATAATTTTTGAACGGTGCTAACCGCTCCTATGTTTGGCTGTGTGTGTAAGTAGGCCTACCTATGTCCCTATGACCATATGAACACGAGACTAAAGTCACACGAGACAACCGTAATGGAAAGTACGCAGCACAGCTGATGTCACGGACAGAACAGCTCAAGGAGATACCCACGACGTGTCATGTTTTTGCCAGACCCATGAAATGGGTAGGCCTACATAAGCAAATGTCGGTCCTGGTTTTCTATATAAAGGGTATATATGATGATGACATGATGATGACATGCCTACAAAAGGCATGATGTCATAAATGATGATGACAGACAGGGGGTCTGGCACAACCAGGTTGACCCGGTCTAGTTTTTTTTCCAAACACTTTTTGAGACTGCCAACTGCCTTTACTTCCGGGGTCTGGTCATGCACTTGATTCAATGATTCAATTCACTGATGGATGAATTGCTACTGTCAGATGTGCAAATCGGAGTTATTAGGAATGATGTCAACAGTTTGTGTTGTGTGACGTCAGACCAGAGCTCTGGTCAACCTGAATAATATGTGACACGGTTTTAAACATCACATTTAGTCTGAGCACGCACAGGAGAAATTCTCTACGGACTGTCAGAGAGCAGGGTAGATATTGACAGAGAATATATTAAAACCAAATCTTTCCTGCCTGCAAGAGAAAAAGAAACACAGCAGCGCCAAAGAGAAGCAGAAGCTGTGTCCGTGAACCAATCTTCCAAGATTCTGAGTGTCTTCCTCTTCTGAGTGTCCCTGCGGCCTGCGCCTTCATCTCCCGGGAAAACATGAAGAGGAGCCACAACAACCTCCACTGTCAAATGATGAGCAATGGACAGCTCCCCTCATCTTCCTGTCAGAATATCAACATCTGTGTAACCAGCCAGCAACAAGGAGACACAGACCAACCAAGATCTTGCGAGGACACAGCCAGGAGAAGTAAAAACCTCATATGTGATAAGAGTTTCATTGAGGTATCGACACAGCATGTCCAGCACGTCCACACAGGAGAAAAACCTTTCAAGTGTAAACAGTGTGACAAGAGTTTCAGTAAGTTAAGTAAACTGAAGAGACACGAGCCTGTCCACACTGGAGAAAAACCCTTTGTTTGTAAACAGTGTGACAAGAGATTCAATGTGCTCAGTAACCTGAATGCACACCAGCTTGTCCATACTGGAGACAAACCCTTTGTCTGTAAACAGTGTGACAAGGGTTTCAGTGAGTTAAGTAAACTGAAGAGACACCAACGTGTCCATACTGGGAAAAAACCCTTTGCATGTAAACAGTGTGACAAGAGTTTCAGTCAGTCAGGTAACCTGAAGACACACCAACGTGTCCATACTGGGAAAAAACCTTTTGCATGTAAACAGTGTGACAAGAGTTTCAGTCAGTCAGGTAACCTGAAGATACACCAACGTGTCCATACTGGGGAAAAACCCTAGTGTGTAAACAGTGTGACAAAAGTTTCATACTGGGGAAAACCCCTTTGTCTGTAAACAGTGTGACAAGGGTTTCAGTGTGTTAAGTAAACTGAAGAGACACAAGCATGTCCACAGTGGGGAAACCCTTCGTCTGCAAACAGTGTGACAAGAGTTTCAGTTTCAGTCACTTAGGTCACCTGAAGACACACCAGCATGTCCATACTGGGGAAACTCCTTTGTCTGTAAACAGTGTGACAAGGGTTTCAGTGAGTTAAAGGCCCGCTGACATGCCCCAAAATTATAATAGTATGATACCGTAGGTCACGTGCTCTCTCTGAAAACGGTCTGAGATAGTCTGAAACTCATGTCACAGTGTAATCTGTCCCTTTCCCCCCAACAACAGCTGACCAGTAGAGTTAAGTACAGTCAATTAATTTGATTGGCTTATAATTGTGCATTCTCACAATGACATCACAAACATATTAACTAATATTTTAAGATTACTTTTTTTTTTTTTTATAATTTTTATCCCATGATTTTTGTAACCCATTTTTGAATTGGTGAAAGCTGCTTCCATGGTGTGGCTTTGTCTGTCCCATGTCTGTCCTATGTCTGTCCCGTGCATGCAGAATTGAGGATTGGTCAAGCTTCACATGACAATTTGGCCCTCCAGACAAAATCGTTCATTCATTCAGAATTCATGAAAATATATAATATAAATAAATATATACACTTTCGGATGTTTTCAAGGACTCTGTTTAGGGACGCAGCCACCTCAGGCCGTTAAAAAAGGTTAAAGTAAAAAAAAAATCAAACCTCGGTTCGAAGTGAAGCGGTGAATCTTAGTTTAGAATTGTGTGGAGAGCCGGTATGACAGCCGGTATAATAGGTTTTAAAAAAATATATAAAGAATCCTGTCTCTTAGTTGTTTGTCAACTGCATCCCTCTATAATTATTTCAGTTTCCCAGGTCTGTTATCTGGCCGTGTTATCTTTGTGGCCTACTACATTTTTCAACTCGTTTGTGGCCTACTATATTTGCCCGACATCCTTCTGGTGGTGTCGTACAACTGTTTCATTTTTCTGTTTCTTGCTGTTTCCTCTGTTTCCTCTGAAATGACCATATATGGACATGGGACACACATTTTGCTTTTTGAAAAAGCCTATTCATTCTGGACTGATATTTTGCATGTACGGGACAGGAAAAACCTGTTCATTCTGGCCTGGAGTGACCATATATGGACATAAGGTAACATACATTGTGTTTTTGAAAAACCCTGTTCATTCTGGACTGAGATCACCATATATGGTAATTAAACGGACATTCTGTTTTTGAAAAAGCCTGTTCATTCTGGACTGAAATGACCATATATGGGCGTGATACACACAAAGCCATTCATTGGAAGCGGTTTTCACCGCTTCAAAAAAAAAAAAAAAACATGGCACGCCACTGATCACTCCTCTCTTCCGTGGAATCTTTCCCAGCCGAAAGCACCTCACAACAGTATTTTCATCCCACTCCTCAATCATCAACACTTTTTCCATTTGTTTCTTTGTTGCACATTGAATGACGACCATTCCACTGCATGTTATCCTTCCTTAATTCTCTTATTTTTCCAACTTTCTTGACAGTGCTCTTTCCTACTTCATGATTGAGGATCACTAAACACACTGTTCGTACTAGACACCGCTCTCATGCCAACCACATAATCCTCTTTCTTTTCCTTGTCATTTCCCAAATCAGGTGATTTCTTTCTCTTTTTGCTGTCAGTGTCAAGCCTCTCCTGTACTCTCTCCTCTACGTCCTCTCACGTCTCACCGTGTCCAAATGGCATCTGATTCACAAAAAAGTTGATCTAGTAGTGAAAATAAAGTTTCCCCAGGACTACAGTGTGTATAGGGCAACCACACTACTAGAAAAGATGCAATTGGAAATTGCAACTGTGGTTGCACACTTGCTTTATTCTACAGCAGGCTAACTGTCGTGAAGCTCGACCAATACTCGAGCTAACACCTCTCCCATCGATTCCCTATTGATTCACCTCTCCCATCGATTCCCTATTGATTCACCTCTCCCATTGATTCACCGTCCCCTCCCATTGATTCCCTATTGATTCACAAAAAAGTTTATCTAGAAGAATAAAGCTTCCCCAGGACTACACTAACTAGAAAAGATGCCATTGGAAATTGCAAGTGTGGTTGCTGACGTGACTATCTGCAGCAGGGCAGGCTAAACGTCATGAGAAGCTCGACCAATTGATTGCCTCCCATTGATTCCCTATTGATTCCCACTCCTCATTGATTCCCAATTGATTCCCTATCCCATTGGGTTCTCTTCCCATTCCCATTGATTTCCTAATGTTTTTCCACCAATTTCCAATTGCATCTGATTGAATGTAAAAACCCATTCACAAAAAAAGTGTATCTAGAAGAAGAATAAATAAAGTGTCTCCAGGACTATAGTGTGTTGCCACACTAATAAGTAATAATGACTTTATTTATTGCACCTTCTAGAGCGCGCGCGCGTGCCTGCGTGCGTGCGTGTGTGTGTTTGTTATGTGATACACATATCAGCAGAGCATATTATGCTGCTGCTGCTGTAAAGTACATTCGTTTTTCCAGACTGTCATATCTTTTAGTTTCCCGGAGTACCGCGCCCCCTCCCACCACCACCACTTTGCTTTAAAACTAGAGGGGAATCCATTAGATTAGATTAAATTAAATTACATAATGGGATAACGAGGTTGGTTGTAGTTGTCTAACCCCGCGTCACTCTCTAAAGTCAACAAACGCCAGCCAATCACAGCGCCGCCACCGCCCGGGCTATGGGTTCCAGATGCGATCTAGACGTCCCTCTCTCCGTGTTGTGATTGGTGCACTCCCTTGCACTCGCACTCATCGTTCGTTCGCGTTCTTTTGCAGCCGTTGGGAAATGTACAACAAGGTAGACAGTTGTTCATCTAAAGAAGCCAAGCTCCTTGTTGCAATGATTCGCCTATCGATCTGTTCCTACACATTACGCACGTTGGAGCAATGAAGGTACGATTCCATGAAATGTAGCACACATCAGTTGGTTTCCGACTGTTTGTTGGCTAACGGTAGCTAACGTAGCAAACCAGCTTCGTTTTGTTGTATCTGCCAGCTGGCATTAGGGTTAGCTTGCTGTGTTGTGTTGTGTTGTAACGTAACGTAATTAGTTAAGTGAAAGCATAGGTTGTCAAAATGTGTGGGGTTGGTCAGTGTGTAATATGTCTCAACTATGAATTATGTAGACCTACTAGGTTAAAGTATGTTTGTCTATCCCTGGTAAATTGTATAGTGACAAAAAACACTCAAGTATTGGGGACTACAATATTTTATTATAGTTTAATATCAAGAACCACATAAAATGCTTGTGTTTTGACAGTGTTTACTTTAACGATAATATATGGGGTGCCCAACATTACTATGCTCGTGTCGTCTGCCTTCCTTGTTTATGCTTTGAATTGTACCCAATCGGCTTTTATATGAGGTCATGTTTTGTCACTCATATATAAATGTGCAATAACCTGTGTATCCAAGGCACGACACCTATTCATTTCAGGTTGATTTAGTTTTGCACAGATGGGACTCCCCTGAAGGCAGACAAACAACAGACTTGAATATCATCATAGTCACTGACTGTCATATCTTCAAGTCTGGATATAGTATATACACATTACACATTATTACAACATCAGAGGCTGCCACTAGATAACATAGAGGAAATTCTCGGATTGGTCGAGCCTAATTGTCATGTGAAGCTCGACCAATCCGCGAGCAACAGTAAACAAGCCAACATAAAGTTTAAGTGTATAGAGAGTATCTGCACATTTCTAAAGTGAGAATTTAAGGACTATTAGTGCCTCTAAAATGACAAATTAAACATTGGCCAAATTGTCAAATATTAGAGGCAGAAATTATGAAAATAGCCAATCTACATGCTCACAACGCAGCGTTGTGAGCATGTAGATGTGTTATTTTCACAATAGAATCGTGTTATACAAAATGTAACGAGCAGTTGAGAACTCTTCTCGTTAGGGTGGGGATTAAAATATGATTCTTTCTGGGGGTCGCGGCCTGTAGAACCTCTGCTCTAGGCAACCAACCACACTAATTAAATGCATTATTATATTATAAACAGTTATCTCTTTTCTTTTGAATGCCAGGCAGGGGCCACGTCCATGTGGGCTTCATGCTGTGGTCTGCTGAACGAAGTCATGGGCACAGGGGCAGTTAGAGGCCAGCAGCCAGGGTTTGGCGCCGGTGCTGGACCCTTCCGCTTTGCCCCCAGCGCGGGGTATTCCACATATCCGCCCACAACCTCAGGGAGCCCCAGTGTTGTGTGCAAGGCCTGTGGCCAGGCCTTCTCCGTCTTCAGAAGGAAGGTGCGTTCCGGAGCCGGTGTGATCATCAACCAGGGCTATCCTGTGATGATAATCAAGTGTGAACGCTTTACATTTTGTTAATACATGTTCAGGAAGTAGCTTTATGCCAACTTAATGCAGAAGAATGGAATCTTTTGGTTTATAGGGTTAGGGTCATTTAGTCATTTAGTCATTTACAACGCGTGTCGCATCTAAAACCCACCACGATACAGTTAAGATCCGCCTGCGGAAGCTTGTGATTGGCTAAACGGGAGGTAGGGACTCGGGAGCGCTCCGTTGTGTTCACTTTTGCCACGCGGAGGTGCCGAAAGTAGGGGGGAAGATTTACTATTCTGGCCCCCTGGTTTACAACGTCTTAACGGTGCTGAGTCAGCTCATGTAACCTTCGCAACGCTCGACACAGCCACTCGCTTGCTACCGCTCGCTCGGCGGTGTCTCACGTGGATCAAGGTCGCCTGAGACAGCGCGCCTCCGTCATCTCCACCGAAAACAAGCGCCCCTTTACAAGAACCTAACTGTACCGTGGTGGGTTGAGAATTCACACATTTACAACACAAGGGCAGCCTGTCCTGTTTGTGTGTGGGGGGTGTTAATGGAAAATGTATTGCAATTCCACCTTCCTTTTTGTGAAAGTGAGAAGTGCCACGGTGTGTTGATGAAATAAGCCCAAACTTGAAGCACTGTTCCAAAGGGATGTTTCTTATTCAGAATCGGTGGTTATGCTTATGGTACAATTTTATATGTACTAGTAATATGATTTGTCCTCTGAGACACTCAAGGAGAGCGACGTCTTTTTCAGCTACTACAGTCTGGCCATGGCAGACTGTATTATTAGTCAGAAATGGAAACAGCACAAGTCATACACTTGATCGGTGTAAAAGGATAATGCAAAAACACGTCCTGTGGACCATTGAGGTCCTATATATTCCATTCATCAACGTAGCATAAAAAATAACACCAAAATACAATTATCATCAAACATAAACACTATGTACAGAGTAGAAAAAGGGGGGTAAAAAAAGAAAGGAAGTTTCAAGGAAGAAAGGTTTGCTGTCACAATCCATTAGATCTGCCTTGCTGCATCTGATGTTGTGCGTTAGTACGTAATTGCACCAGTCATCAAATGCAATTTTTGATTGATGCAAAGCTCATGTTTATTCAATTCACAATCTATTGCAAAACACTGTTTTATTCAGCAAGAAGACATCGTTTTGATGAATCCCGTGGCAACTTCCTGAACTGCACACAGTTCATTATTTCAGTGTTGTTGTTACGTGAATAAATCAGTTTGCAGCTTCATAACATGGCGACTGCCTCCATGAGTAACGTAAGGGGGGGAAATACTATAAAAAAAATGTACTGTTTAACTCAGTTGTTCTTAACCTTTTCGGGCCTCGACCCCCAAAATAATCCTATTTTAACTGGGGACCACCCCCCCCCACCCTGACAAGCACTAAGAGTTGAGGCATTACATTTTGCATAACACAATTTTATTGTGAAAATAGCAGATGAGCATGTAGATCGTCTATTTTCACAATATTTGACAATAAGGCCAATGTTTAATTTGTAATTTTAGAGGCATTACAAAGTCCTTAAATTGTCACTTTAGAAATGTGCATTTACCCTCTACACTTAAACCTTTTGTCGGTTTGTTTACTGTTGAGTGAGAAAACAATGTTGCACATTAAGTTAATCATCTGGGAACCCCCCAAAATAATTTGGGGACCCCTCTGGGAGTCCCAACCCACAGGTTAAGAAACACTGGTTTAACTGATGGTATTAATGGTTAATTATTAATATCATTACATTAACATTTAACATGCGTCCTGAATATACTGATCTTTGGTGAGAATGCGCCACTGGATGATTTGCAGAAGGAGACAGAAGGACTGCATGTAGATTTCTGTAATATCTTTTTGGAGGGCAGTATTATGTTCATATGGCACCAGGTTAGCATTCAATTACTGCTGTCTGAACCTTGTGCAGCGCTTTCTCATGCCAGCTGAGAATCTAATCCCTCAGCTCGCATTCATTACTGTTTGATGTTTGTCACTTAAAAAGAAATAGGCTGCAGTCTGCCTCTGTGTCGGGGTTAGAGGAGCAGATGTGGATGGTTAAAAACATGCAGCATATTCAGTACTGACATCGATATGCTTGCTTTCCACAGGACTTGGTTTGTTTGTGCAGCTTCTCTATACCTCTGTCATGTACACCATATACTGCAACGCAAAGAGTGCATAGGAGAAAATGTTCTAATTTTGGGTATTGAATGAATCGTGATCCTTTTTAGCTTCTCCCATGAATGATTTATGGAGATGCCAAACATAGCATATTGCACAGCAGAAAGCTGTGCTATTGCTGATGGGGCGGCCGTAGTTGAGAGGGTAGAGACTAGAGAAGAGGCCGCCTGGGAAACAGAAGGTCCCCGGTTCGCGCCCCTGGCCCTGGTCTGAAATGTCCCTGAGCAAGACACGTAACGCTGCCTCCATAGCTCCCGCTGCTCCCGATTAGGGATGGGACGATATGAGAATTTCATATCACGATTATTGTGACAAAAGAAGTCGTGATTTACGATATTATCACGATAATCGAAATCCATTATCCTGGGGTGGAACATTTGCCAAAAAATAGCAGATCTACAAGCTTACGAGCTTGTAGATCGGCTATTGTTTGGCAAAGACATTTGGTAGAGAGTGAAAAAAGACATCAAAGGCATCAATGACGTATATTATAAGTACCTTTTGCCAATTATAGAGGGTTTAAGTGGCACTGGATATGGAGCGATATGGATATTTATATCACGATAAATTAAATCTCCACAATACGACTATCCTGAGTGTTTTTTATCATGATAAACGATAATATCCCGTATCGTCCCATCCCAGTGACAAATTCTGCAAAAGAATGCAGACAAAATATATTCGCTCAAGCCTCAGTCAATCGTTTTTGGAGCTGTGTGAAGCACAGGCTCCCTATACGTGGCCGTGTGGGTCTGTCTGTGTGTCTGTCTGTGTGTCTGTCTGTCTGTGTGTCTGTATGTAGCCTGAACTTCCTAAACTTCGGCACGCTACTAGTCCCACAGTTTTGCCACCACACACTCGCGCCATATGTCAAATCGACCGGCTTACTCGGGAATCATGGGCTAGTAACTTGCTAAGAGAAAGGTTCAATAGTTTAATTGATATTAATTTATTAGTGAATTAATTTTCCCCATTGACTTATAATGGGAATCGCAAAAACTCACATTCAATTATTTGTCTCTCGCAAACCATAGGGGCTAGAGTTTCAAGACTTGGAGAGGAGGTTCATAATGATTTCAAGGATTAAATAAAAAATAATTGTGTCATTTGGCCGCATGGTGGCGCCATAACACCCCACTTTACGTTTTGGCCTGTAACTCTTGAACCGTAGGTCGGAAAATTAAAAATATTTTTTCCCTGGATTCCTTGGGTCATGACGCATCTCCCCATATAGGCCACGCCCATTTGCGCCATGATAGATTTTCCGCCATCTTGAATTTTCTCCAAAACACACTTTTTGCTCCTTTTCCTACACATTTTCTTCAAATGTCACAAAAATCGGTACACATGATCCACATACACACACACACACACACACACACACACACACACACACACACACACACACACACACACAGCTCCACTTCACACGGGTGTGATTTTTTTCTTTTGTTTTACACAGCATATCTGCTGTGAGTGTAAGAAGAGCTTCTGTTCGCTCTGCTCCGTGCTGCAAGAGACTCTGCGCATTTGTGCCACCTGTCACCTACTGAAGGCCACGGCCTTCCAGAGGCCGCAGCTCATGCGCCTACGCGTCAAAGACCTCCGCCAGTACCTGCTGCTGCGCAACATCCCCACAGACACCTGCAGGGAGAAGGAGGACCTGGTGGACCTGGTGCTGTGCCACCAGGGTCCCGAGGAGGAAGACGAGGACGCCGACACGGCCAGCCTGACGTCCCGCTCTCTCTACACGCCGCCTCCGTCAGCCGCCCAGTCTGCCACAGAGCTGTCTGCCCTCGCTACCTTCCAGGAGGAGCCACTCAGCAGGAGCGACAGCTCGGATAACAACCAGGTAGAAAGAATTACAGTACTGGAAAAGTTTTGGAATTCATCAAGGGTCCTGGAAGGTCCTGGAAAAAATAGCTATGCATTGTCTTTGGTTATTGATTTTGTTAATACCTCGGAAATGACAAATTAAACATGGGCCAAATTGTCAAATATTAGAGCCAGAAATTGTGAAAATAGCCGATCTACATGCGTTGTGTGCATCTAGATCTGCTATATTCAAAATAGAACAGTGTTTTACAAAATTCCTCAACTCTTAGTGCTCGTCAGGGTGCCGGGTCCCCAGTTAAATTATGATTTTTTCCGGGGTCACAGCCTGAAAAGGTTGAGAACCACTGCCATACACTACCTGTCTTTGGGCAGGTAGTTGTTATATATATATTATATTGAGCTGAATTATTGTTATATAGTCCTGGAAATTGGGTTAAATATTCTGGAAAGGTTTTGGAAAAGCTTTGGAAATGAATTGGTAAAAATGTGTGGGAACCCTGATGGGAGGATAAGACCAGCTTTAACTACTTCAGAGGGTATTTCACTTTTATTTAAACACATCTGCGGTCATTTTGACGTCTAGTTGGGCTTGTGCACAAGCCTCCTTGACCTACTATTTAAATCATTCTCAAAATAATTTCAAAGATAGCAGGTGTCGCGATGTGGTATGTTGTGAGCTCATATAGATCTGTTTTTTGGGAAGATTTGTGAAACAATTTTAATCCCACAACAGTGAGATGGTGCTAAATGTTTTCACTGTTTTTTTTAGGTCGGTTCATGTTACCAACCAGTCATTTGTCACAGGAAGTCATTTGGAAGTTCTGTTGGGGAAACGTAATCGACTTAGAGGTTTATTAATAAAAAAGCAAGTTAAAGCTTAAAGAGAGAAAAACAAAAAGTTAGTAAAATATACGTTTTCTCCAGTCCAACGCATCCAAAGAGAGAGAAGGAACGAGAGGTTTGAATTATCTCTCGTTAGAGTTGTCACTCTTAAGTAGCCAAGATCCACTATAAATACTTGTACCTGTTCTACTTAGGGAGCAGTAAGCTTTTCTATGAATGGATGGTAAGAACAAAGTATTGTTGTCTACCCAGGTATCAATGGTCCCAGCCAAGGACTAGTCCTAATCCTTTCATTGGCTTGTCTTGGCCAAAGAAATAGTGTGCTATCCTTGTAGCGCACAATAACATCTGTGTTTGTTGTTTATGTTGCAGGATATAGGTGATGCCACATCAGTCTCCCTCCTCAACTTGGACCCCAGTGAACATACTCCTGAGGTGATCCATTTCTTAATAGGCTGCACAAGAAATAACTTTGACGCTATGTATTACAGTGCCCGCTTTGATCTTTGAGCAGGTGTATGACGCTAGAGAAAAATGTGTTATGAATATGGACAATTGGCTACATCTACTGTTTGAATTTACAGACTGCATTCTGATACGATTATTCTTTTCAGAGAGTAACGGGCTGTATGGGTGCTATACAGAATCCCTGACTAATCCAGTCTGGGCAAATCTTTGTAGAGACATTGTAGAGGCTTGGCATCCCCTGGCCATACTGTATGCATCTGTGACATGCCCACAGTTTACTTGCTAAATAATAACAATAACGATTTCGGTATTCTGTCTTAGTCGCAATGATTTCCCTCTCTGTTTCTTGATCAGAGATCACTATCTTCTTTAATCCCTGTCAAATGAATGTCATAAGTAATGCTCTGCATGCAATATTGACAATGTCTGTATAAATAATGTGATTGTCATTGAATCACAGTCCACATGACACCCCTTTTTGTGCAAAGTTGTTTTTCACCACATGGAAGAAAATAATATTAGGTTGAAGAAATTCAATGTCAATGCTTTGGATTCTTCAGTTTGAGTGTAATAATAGACTTCTCTAACGTGATTCGTATTGCACATCATCACCATAAAATGTAATTGAAACACTTTTGTCAGCCTCTTCCCAATAAGAAAATTACACAAAGTCCTTAATGTGCAAAAAGCCCCAATAAATAAAAGCAATAACAGAGTCATACAAATCCCAGACTTTAATTTTAGAACGGGATTCATGAAAATCGAAACGGACCAATAAAGAAAACGATATTGTTTTGTTTCATGGTTTATTATGGAACCGATGTGCACGTGCTTGAGTGCACGGGTCTCTTTTCCGCTATGTTGAATAATGCATAATGTGTACTCCATTGTACAGCAAATAGGGGTGTAACGATATAGTAACTGCATCGAAATATCGTTTTTAATTAAAGAAATTGAAGTAAATCGAAATGAAAACGGCTAAAATTGAATCGTATCGTTTAAATTTGTATCGAATCGAATCGGCAGTGCAAATAATCGATTGTATCGATACTGCCTACTTGTGCATTGTATTTAGCATTTTTAAGAAGAAAATATGAAAAGGAGAGGTTTAATTACTTTTCCTTTCCATATAGCTATACTGGTCTATTGATAAATGAGTGTAATCTCTGGGTTCATGTCAAGGTGCAGGTTTGTCAATATACAGTGTCCATGTATTTGGCAGATAATCACTGTGTTTACTTATTTATATCCATAATAATACATGTTTCCCTTAAAAACCTGCACTATCCACACTTTTCACACAGATTTAAATTCTTTGCTAAATAGTTACTATATTTTAAATCATTGAATCGAATCGTATCGTATCACCATGAATGAACTGATATCGTCCATGTATCGTCAACCGTGTATCGTGATATGTATCGAATCGCTATTAACCCATTTAGGCCTGAACACATTATGACGCAATATTTTATGCTTTAAATATAAAAAAAATAGCAGATATACAAGCTCACAGCGCGGCACCGAGTGCCGCGCTGCGAGCTTGTAGATCTGCTATTTTTGAAAAATCATGAAAATTAGAATTTTGACCCGATTCTATAAGTGTCTTTTGAATCCTTCTAAGATTTTTGGAAAAACCCTATGTTTCTATGTCAGCAATCTGGCCAGCCATCGTCAAAGAAAAGGTCCTTTTCATTTAACTGGAGCTCAGTTAGTCTGTTCTTGAGGACCCCCAAAATGATATTTATTTGGCCACGGACCCGCCATCTCAAAATATTTAGTTCCAGGGACCACCCAGAAGCAAAATTTGAGTTACAAACGTTTGCTTTGAAAATACATACATTCAAAGATTTGCACACATTTTCACGACCAGTGAAAAATAGCAGATATACAAGCTCACAGCGCGGCACCGAGTGCCGCGCTGCGAGCTTGTAGATCTGCTATTTTTCACTGGTTAAAGCATTCAATAATTCTAGGCCTAAATGGGTTTAATCCAGCTCTCGTGCTGTCTATTCAGGTGAGCCCTCAGACACGGCGGCGGGCCAGGGCGTCCCTCTCCGACATCTCCAGTCTGAGGGACATCGAGGGCCTGACGGTCCGGCAGCTGAAGGAGATCCTGGCCAGGAACTTTGTCAACTATTCAGGGTGCTGTGAGAAATGGGAGCTAGTGGAGCGCGTCAGCAGGCTGTACAGAGAGACGGAGGAGAACAGGAAATCAAGTGGGTACTACTTATTGTCCTGTAACGCAGGGGTCTGAAAACGTTGAAGTTTTCAGGCCAAGGACCCCTTAGTTGAGAGAGAGAGAACACAACCTGTTCATAGATTCCATATAGTTTCATCGTTTAACAGCCCAATCAGTGTATTTTGGATTCATATCAATTTGTGTTTTCAGATGTTTACTTGAGCCGTCATTACCTAATAAGCTTGACCTTTTACTCTGTACTTAGTCTGCTCTTTTTCCCCTCTACACCAAACCGCTTTGCCGAAAATAGCCGATCTACAACCTCGAGCTTGTAGATCTGCTATTTTTGGCTACAGTTCTCAGAATATGGACACTAGGGTTCAAGTTGTTAATATAAAAAGGATTGGAAGATTTGGAGGACCCCCTGTACTAACTCTGAGGACCCCCTAGGGGTCCCGGACCCCCTGTTGAAGACCCCTGCTGTAACGTCCTTAAAGTGGGCTTGCCTTTTTGTTAAAATAAGTGTTGAATAGCTCTATATTCCCATCGCAATCACTGTTTTAAAGTGTTTGTTTAGAAACAGAGATCTCAATCTGTCTCCGGATTTCTTTAACAGAAAATATGTTTTCAGGTCGGAATACCAGTTTCATCCAATCGAAGAGAGAACTCATACAGGATAAAAGAAATGAAATTGGAACCGATGATCAAGCAAAGAATATATTATTATAAAATTGAAGCTGATAAATTGGATCTCTACATGATTGGAGGAAATTGGTGACCTCCCTGAAAATGTATTTTCTGTTTATTATAGACCTAGATAGATGAGGAGACAAAACATTTTATTAACACAAAATGTCACTTACAGCACCTTTTAATAATTGAGCATGCTATGAAAGCTAATGGTTACTCATTTAAAAAATCTGATTTGGCTTTTTTTTTTCTCTCCAGTGGAAAATGTGAGCGGTGCTATAACTGCAGGTAAGAGATTGAGCCTCTGTCTGTCTTAATAGAGTAATATTGATACTAATCCATGATAAATATATTATAATATATTTAAACAATAAAAACAAAACTAGCTAAATGAAATAAAATCGAAACTAAATACAAAAGGAAAAACGTGGTGTGAGGGAGATCAATAGATACCTCAAGTGAACTGGTGTCAAGGTGACCCGCTTCAATCCTTTTTTTTTTCAGAATTATTAACCATAGCAACTTTCACCCTGGCTTCCTTCTATTGGGGCATGTCATTGAAGGCGAAAAATGAATTTGTGTTGTGAGCTTGTAGATCCCTACATTATTTTGAATGGGGCTCGAACACATGGAAATTACCTCCTGTACCACTGATCTAATGTCTCATGCTTTATTCCCCCCACACACTCACACACACACAGTGGTTGCCTATCCACCTCCTATCTGCAACGGAGGTGCCATGGGAGGTAAGGTATACTAATACATAGCCACCGTTGTTGTTGACCCGGTCGTCACTTATGCCATCTGACTTGCCCGCTCCATTGTCTAGCGAGTGTCACCTGCCCATCTTTGCTTGCCACAGTCATTGCCACAGTCACCGTGATCCTTTGCTCATTGTCATGTGTGATGCAGTCCTGAATTGCTTCGTTCACGCTGTGTTGTCAACATGAGTGATGTGTATTTTCATCGTGCATGAGAGTAGCCAGCCTCTCTGCTGGTATATCAGGAAAAACATGAAATAGACTTTCTCTTTTGTCATAGATGAGAATTGGTTTATCCATTATCCTATTCTACTTAACCCATTTAGGCCTAGACTTATTGAATGCTTTAACCAGTGAGAAATAGCAGATATACAAGCTCACAGCGCGGCACTGAGTGCCTATTTTTGAAAAAGTCGTAAAAATGTGAGCAAATCTTTCAATATATGTATTTTTTAAAGCGAACGTTTGTAACTCAAATTTTGCTTCTGGGTGGTCCCTGGAACTAAATATTTTGAGATGCGGGTCCGTTTTTTCAATAGTTAAAGCATAAAATAATGATACACAATACAGTGTAGCCGTTCTGAATGGGTTAAAAGGCCCATTTTGTCCACCTGTTCTTTGTCATGCACAGAAGGCATAGAGGAGCATGAACCATCCTTTGTTTAATCTGACGGCTCTGAGATGAATGGGCTCAGAATTGCAATATTTTTTTGGCCATTCACTCCCCTTACCTCACACACCTGTCAGTGATAAAGATTGGCCAGTTGTCATGGAAACACCTTGTCATGAAGCCGTAATGAGATGATGATGACATTTTCCTGGAATTGGTTTTTCCCCTGTGGCTTACTACACCAAGCACAACCACGCCAAGATAAGTCATTCTGTCTAAGGCCAGTTATTTTAAAAAACAAAACAAAAAAAACAACCTTGTTACACTTCATGGCATGCTGTGCTTCATGCAGTGTTCCAAGCTTTCTACTTTTACAGTTCAAGACTATTACTATCCCAAATGGTACATCTGGTTTGCAGCAAAGCGTGTAACAGTACATTTTCCTAAAACAAACAAATATAAAGAAAAACACATGATCCATTAAATGAAAACATTAAGATGACAATTTCAAGTGCAGTAAACAGTCATCCCTGCGGGGGTATGGCATCTCAACTGAACGAGAAATTCAATCTGTTAGATTTAAGCCTGATTTATAATTCATCGTATGACGGTGTAATGCGACAAAAAAGAAAAACCTCGATCTACAAGCTCACAGTGCATTTGTGGATTCACCACATTGTGAGCTTGCAGGTCGGCTATTTTGGCACACAACTCGCATCATACGACGGGTCATAAATTAGACATTAGACTGGTCGCTTGAAACCACAGGCTAAAGTGACGGGTTCAAACCAGGCACGCAATGGATGACTAGTACTGTATATCGTCACTGTCGGGCAGAAACCTCGTATCTCAAATGTGTTCTTTCGCAAGTGTGTTCTTTCGCAAGTAAAGCACAAAAGTAGTGAAAACAGGCGATCTACAAGCACACAACGCCTTGCGGTGCGAGGCGTTGTGTGCTTGCAGATCGGCTGTTTTCACTAGTTTAAATCATTTCTAAAATGATAAATGCAAAACGAACGGTTTTGGACATACAAGGTTTTCACCCGACAACGACGATATGATGCCGTGTTGACGTTCCACTCTGTGTCTTTTGTTTTTCATGGCAGACGGTGACAGGGGTCAGCTGACGACTCACGCTGATGACAACCTCTGCAGGATCTGCATGGACGCCGTGATAGACTGCGTCCTCCTGGAGTGCGGCCACATGGTCACGTGCACCAAGTGTGGCAAGAGGATGAGTGAGTGCCCGATATGCAGGCAGTACGTCGTGAGGGCCGTGCACGTCTTCAAGTCCTAATGCACCGCAACACTGCTCCAAACCCCCCCGTCACCCGTCATCCTTCTTCACAGAAGAAATGCGTCTGTTAGTCAGGGGCCCACAAGCCCAAACGCTCAAGGAATAGGGTTGAACCTGTGATCTCTTGCCGTACTTTTTATTCAAAAAAAGTTAAAAATAAAATAAAAAAAAGTGATGATTCATCACTTTTCACAGTTTTCTGGGGCCGAATTTAGCCCAAGGAATGTTTTTCATGCAAAACAAACGCTTGCAATGGATTCAGAATCATGAAGAACCCCTAGTTTGACCCCTCACATGCTACTTAAAGCAGATGTTTTTCTTTCTAAAATATTTTTCTGTTCCTGTGTAGTGGAGTCAGTGGGACAGTGAATATGCAAAGAAAATATATATACAGATTTTTTTTGCGATGTTTCCGGCAGAGCAGACCTCTTTTTCTGTGGACCTTAATGACCAAACTAATAAGACTACTGAAATAAAAAGTACGGCAAGACATCACCGGTCATCTCACATTCTGGGTGAGTGGGTCCCTGGCTATGTGTGGGCTGCGTGTGTCACGAGGAGACGAGACTGTACCTTAACCCCCTCAGCCACGCAGCTCAGCAAAGTCTCACCCGATTGCCCCCCAAATATGTTTTATTTGTGGATGTTTAATGTTTATATACCCACTTCACCCTCTCACGTTATTTGCACATTGAATAGTAAATAATATGAGAAATGTGTTCTTATCATTTTGACCCTGAATTTTGACCTTCTAGTATGACCAATGAAAATATGAATTAACCCAGGACTTATCCGTAATTATTCATTCCACTACTAAACATATCTGTAACATTGTTCATTCCTGAAACGTCTGTGATGCTTTTCTTATAGCCGGGGATCCAGTCCCTCATAATGGGAGGGGACCTGTGATGTTCTGCCGCACTTTTTATTTCTGTTTTATCTATTAGTTTGGTCATTAAGGTCCACAGAATGAGAGGCCTGCTCTGCCGGAAACTTCGCGAAAAAAAGTTATGGCCATTTGTATATTCACTGTCCCATTGACTCCACTAGAAATATTTTAAAAAGAAAATAAATCTGCTTTGAGTAGCATGTGAGGGGTCAAACTAGGGGTTCTTCATCATTCTGAATCCATTGCAAGCATTTGTTTTGCATGAAAAACATTCCTTGGGCAAAATTCTGGCCATCCAAAACTGTGAAAAGTGGAAAAAAAAGTGATGACTCATCACTTTTCACAGTGTTTGGGGGCCAATATTTTGCCCAAGGAATGTTTTTCATGCAAAACAAATGCTTGTAATGGATTCAGAATGATGAAGAACCCCTAGTTTGACGCCTCACATGCTACTTAAAGCAGATTTTTAATGTATTCTTTTATATTTCTATTGGAGTCAATGGGACAGTGAATATACAAATGGCCATAACTTTTTTTCGCAATGTTTCCGGCAGAGCAGGCCTCTCATTCTGTGGACCTTAATGACCAAACTAATAGATAAAACAGAAATAAAAAGTGCGGCAGAACATCACAGGTTCAACCCTATTCCTTGAGCTTTTGGGCATGTGGATCCCCGACTATTACCTGTGTTTTAACCTGAAGAGGAATGTGTGGCACGCGACCATGTGCGATCTTGTCTAATGCAATTTCTCGCTCTCAGATCTGCCTATGAACTGTAGCTAGCACTGCTCTATTGTCTGAGAATCTCCAGCAGGGCACTTCTCTTTAACAATTGCTGCAATTGACTTACATATCTTAGTAAGGTTCGAGGACAAACACATGGAGCTTCGCTGCATAATAGAGTATGGGTGAGTCGACTAGGTGCCAAATAAGGGGAAATCCCGTCATGCTTCTCACTTCTCTGATCTGCCTGTGGTTGCTAGTGTGTGTGCGGCTGTTGAGCGCCAATTTAGCATGTTCTACCAGAAAGCACTTTTTTAGTATCAGACACTGTACTAATGCACCACCGCTCACATGCAACTGCGAAGTATAACCTGTGATAAATGGTGTTTGAGATGGCATGTCTTTCACAATGGCATCATATTCATGAGTACCTGCTAGACATTGAACTGCTTTATTTTGATTAATTTCTTTGAAGGTTGACTTGATATCAATATTATGCAAAGGCGGAAAAGCAACATGAGCTCACTGCTTCCAAAATGTATTAATCCAATTGAAAGACACATAATCATTCACTTGCTAGACTATATTTGAGCCACTTCAGCAAATAATTGGCACTGATATCCACTTAATAGAAATAGTTAATTATGTCAAATCTACCCAGATGAATCAAGTCTACCTATGGTTGGTATCAGAGAGATGAGATCTTGAAATCCAACATACACAGTAAAACATCCTTGGTGTTGATATCTCTAAGGGTCCATTTGGTTCGATTTGTACACTCTAGGAGTTAAATAAACACTTAGTATTTTACTAATGGCAATATATGGCCTCTCCTCTGCCACACCCTGTGTCAGCATGCGAGTGTTGAGACGAGGAACACGGTGCTATTTCATTAAATCATCTTCCGTTTTCTGTGAGTGGATGTGGTTTGTCTTTTTTTTTTCTTTCTCCTTTTTTGTGTGGTTGTATATGGGAGTGGATTGAAGTGTCTTAATGCTTTTAAAGTTTTATTTCATGTAGTTGTAAAATATTGAACTAACTATTCAAAGATATAGCAACAAGTTTACTGACACCTGTGGTATGGATAGTATATAAAAGAAAATGACTTGCTGTACAGTTGCATATATTATCACTGAGATGTATATATCTATTTTTTCCATTTGATTTAAAATGTGTAATATCAGATTATTGAAATGGCCCCTCAGATTGGGTTAGTTTATTACTAAAGAATTGTTTTACTGTCAAGTGATTTGAAATGTGTTAAAACTGCATAGGTTTGCTTGAAGTGTCTGTCCCTATTGGATAACCAGAGCATGACATTGTTTGCCTGTGTGGTGGTGATGGGTTTGAGACATGCTACACCTACATGATCTGATCTCCTGTCCCGCTCATTGCAAAACATCAAAGTCTGTACTGTAATCAACACAAAGTCAACATTGCTATCTCAGAAAAGGATGTCCCATATAATCAAATACAGTAGCTCAGCAGGTTGCACTTTCCCTGGGAAAGGGTGTAATTGTGTGCAAGGTCTGTTCTTTGTATTTGGGAATGTTGAACTTTTTATTTTGGTAATTAAAACGATTTTATTCAAAGTTGTGTTTTGGCATAATTAAAGAGTTGCACATTTAGTTTATGGTCACATGGGAGTTTCTACACTACAGTCGGAACAGAAGGCTGGGGAGTCGTGTTATGCTACATCACAGATCGTGCTACAACAGCATTCTTAGGGCTGTCACAATTATTACATAATCGTCTAATCGTGATTATTTGACGTTATAGCAAATATTTTGTCATAATCGTGAATGTTGAAAAATTACCGAAATAGTGGAAATGGCAGATCTACAAGCTCGGCTATTTCCACTATCAAAGTTATTTTTTAAGTAGTAAGTTGTCAAATATGTCAGTCATTTCTTTGTATATTTAGATTATGTGTCATATCTGCCATGTACAACTTCAAAGCCCAAAAGCCAAACAGAAATGTAATTATCAACGACAAAAACACAATTAAATCGTTAATCGCCAATTATTTGAGTGACAATTAATCGTCATATAAAATGTCATATCGTGACAGCCCTAAGCATTCTGAAAAGATTGTGTATGAATGGCTGCTGCTGGCAAACTAACCCTAAACATCCAGTATAAGTTACGGTAATTCACAAATTACATCATTAATATTCAGAAACAGAACCATTTCTCATAAAATACTCAATGCGGTACAAAGGAAATAGATTTTTAATGACATAATACCAGCACTTGGTTTTTAGATTTACAAATATAAACAATGTTACCACATTTCACCTGAGGTGATATCAGGGCTATTACAGCACAACACGTGCCCCCAGGGGGCCAAAATATACACAAATAACATCTATTGTGGTATTATTTAAACAGAAGCAAACATATTTGCATTAGGTTCTTGGTGTTTGTTTAACCCATTTAGGCCTAGAATTATTGAATGCTTTAACCAGTGAAAAATAGCAGATATACAAGCTCTGTGCCGCACTGCGAGCTTGTAGATCTGCTATTTTTGAAAAAGTCGTAAAAATTTGTGCAAATCTTTGAATATATGTATTTTCAAAGTGAACGTCTGTAACTCAAATTTTGCTTCTGGGTGGTCCCTAGAACTAATATTATGTTGAATGGGGGTCCGTGGCCAAATAAATATAATTTTGGGGGTCCTTCACATGAAAAGGTTTGAGAACCACTGACATAGTAGTCTCTCAAGAACAGACTAACTGAGCTCCATTTAAGTGAAAAGGACCTTTTCTTTGACGATGGCTGGCCAGATTGCCGACATTGAAACATAGGTTTTTCAAAAAATCTTAGAAGGATTCAAAAGACACTTATAGAATCGAGTCAAAATTCTAATTTTCACGACTTTTCAAAAATAGCAGATCTACAAGCTCGCAGAGTGCCGCGCTATCTGCTATTTTTCAACAGTTAAAGCATAAAATAATGATACACATAATACAGTTAGCCAGATGGGGTGGGGTTTACCACATCAGGATAAAAAGTCAGGTAGCGAAGGCTGTCAGTCATAAAGTAAATGAACTTCAAATGTTATCCTGTAATTGTTCCAAGCTTCCTGGCAGTCATTGTTTTTGCCCTATGTGGCAAAACCCACCCATTTGGCACTGCAGTGAGCTAAAGCAAACCACCAACGTTAAGTATTAGCAAATATTTGATCCAGGTTTGTTTGATACGATACCTATGTCAAATATCCGTTACTAAAATAGCTTAATCGAATAAATACAAAAAATTAAACATCAATAAGTTAATGTCGGAGTTCTTAGAAAAAAGTTCTCAAACACAGCACTCATTTCACAAACAAAAAGGTGTAAAATAAAAAATAAAAAAATTCAATGAAAAAGGGTGTCATCGAGGAATATGAAAATCATATTTTACCATTTAATTTCGTTATAGTTTTTTGAAATAAAATTCTCATTTCTATTTAATGATATTTGTTCAGATATTTATTACATATATCCATCATCCATCTGCAACTGAGGTTACATTAAATTGGTTTTGGCACACAATTGACATTTGTACACAGCTGTATAAAAGGCAAATTGATAAATAGGATGATGCTCAACACTCGCTGTGATGTCCATCTGGAAAAAAATGCTTGACAAATTGTTGTTGAGGAAGTGTGAAAGGACGCCGTGTAAACCCATGAAATGATACTCGTACAAAAATATTTTCTTTTTCCAGAAACAAGATAAACCAACAAAGTTTAAGTCATTCTACAAGCACAGGTCTTTGTAAAAGTACAATCATAAACACAAATACACGCATGCTTTGTTGTCAAGTCTTCCTGGCAATGTTCAGAGAACGATCCCCTTTCAATTGACGAGTCAAGTTGCTGCGGATTGCAGCATCCAGAAAGACACGTGGTAGAGCAGTGACATTCCCTGTCTCTCCTTGTAACTCGCTTAGTGTGACATTGAGTCAGATCTATCACAGAGGAGTTAAAACAAAACAAAACAAAAAAAAGTCTTAATTTGTTCCATGTAGTGCAAAGGTCGTCTTTTCTTGCATGTCGGAGACTAGCTGACCTTTTGGAGCAATTTGTCTTCTTTCAATCCAAACTGCACACTCACTGACATCTCTGCAATGAACCTCTCACAGGCCATCCTGCTCACCTGTTTACAATAACGGAGGTCAATTTGACAGATGCTTCCACAGCGCTTGAAGAAGGTAAGGGAGTGGTCTGTGACCCTGTTACAAACTGAAGGGAAAGAGAGAGAAGGAAGAATCTAATATTAGCCTAGCACAACTTATGTTGGAAATTAGATGACTATAAAAGTTTTATATGCACTGATGGTGCACGGCTCCATAATGCTCATTAGCTGCATAACATTTCCTTACTTTCACTTTACAGCTCAATACACTACTAGAGCAATGATTTGCATTACTCACACTTTAGTCACTGCTGTATACCTCACATACGTGTACATGTCTAGTAGAAGTGCTTCTGATCATTTTCAAGGGGCTCCCAAATTGTATTAGGTATAAGCAGCAAGCAGTTCACAGCCAGCCTGGAATACACACTGATTGCTATGTTCAGCGAGTCAACTCAAGTCACTTCCTGACTTGCCAACGTAATTGGTGACGTTTGAAAATACAAGTTAACCTAGCAAGACCCGAACTAATTTCTACTTGCCAAAAAAAAAAAGAAAAAAATCAGATGGTGTTGTAGGAGTCCTAATGAGAGGAAAATGTAATGTTTTTAAAAGAAAAAATGTTTTTGTAAGGTTTTATAGCCATAAATCATTCTCTAATTTACATTTTGGGGATATTTTTCACAATAATAACATATGTACATGTTCTTCTAATGGTCACCAAAAAAATTATTACAGGCATTTTACTTTAAAAAAATTATTACAGGCATTTTAATGTCAGCCTCTGTGGGGGGTGTGAATGACAGCCTCTGTGGGGGTATTTATATGCAAATATCGTGGCCAATGGCATTGTAATACTAAACAATAGGATCCAATGGTGATGTTAATGTGAAAAAAGAACAGGAAAACAAATTCTTTTTTATTTTTTTGATAAAATAACAATGTTGCCAAAAAGCTACGCTGGGCCTTGCGGGGTTAAATAAGACCCTGGCTAGACTGTGTAGCTAAGTGAGAAAAAACACGAACGTATAGCAAATCAGTCTGGATTCTAGGCTAGTTCACAGCAGCCGTTGGCTGGTGAAAGAAAACAAAATGATCACGAGGCGAGGTCTCTCACCCGACAGGTTGATCTCTGTGAGGGAATCCCTGGTTGTGGTCCCTGCGGCTGTCAGGAGGTTGACGGACTGGTCGTTGATGTGGTTGCAGTAGCTCAGGTCCAGTTTGGACAGGGAGGGCATCTGTCGACAGATAAGCCGCAGGGACGTGTCCGTGATGTCCAGCCCGGCCAGACGAAGGTCTACCACGTTCCGAAGCTTGGAGCGGTTGTCCAATTGGCCTGATGTTGGACAGAGAGAGAATCATTCCCAACTTACCTATAGTTCTGATTGTAGCAAATCCTTATAGTGATACTTATTATTCTTCTATAATGTCATTTTCTTTTTGAAGGACAACTTTGTTTCATATTTTAGATAGTCATTAGAGAAAAGAAAAGATGAGTGTTAAAATGTTGTCATTTACTTCTTTCTATCATTTGAGTGATTTTAACGATTTTGATTTGTGGCTAAATATGTATTTTTAGACACAATAAGCCCATTCCCATTAAGATGCACCGCAATCTTTCATGGGCAGATGTGAGTGACTTATGGGGGCTGGTGTAAATAGTAACAAAGAAATTGCCAGGTTATTGTGTCTAAAAATACATTATTTAGTATGCCCCCAACCACTGAAATTAAAATACTAAAATCACTAAAACAATAGAAAGCAGTATATGAAAACATTTTAGCAGTCATTTTTCTTTTCTTTAAAAAAAACAAAGTTGTCCTTGAAGTTGAACATTTTAACAAAAGGTGTTTTTCATGATTATGTATGAAGTATGGTAGGTGGTGTATAAATGCTGCCTGAACTCATAAAAACAACCAGTTTGGACAACTAGGCATCTATTTTTGCTAAAATTAACATTTTAATCTGTCCATTTATTTAACCATTGAGTAAACACACCAAAAGTAAATCATGGTTAATTTAATTACATCCAGTAGGGGGTGCTCCAATAATATTCTCAATTGGTCCGATTACCAGATTCTGTTAACAGGGACAGTCAAACACAATAAAAACGAAGTGCTTACCAGGTCTGTTGTCTGTGGGTGGTGAGAGAAGGTCCCTCATCTGAGCATCTTTGAGTCCCTCCACCCACTGCACGTCCAAGGTGCGCAAGAGTGGGCAGCTGGAGGTGCAGAGGGCAGAGACAGCCACCCAGGAACAGCCCGAGAGCTTAAGGACACGCAGACCTGCGAGATAAAACAACACACAGGTATTACATGTGGGAATCGAACATCGAAAACAAAGATACAAGCTCTCCTGACTAGTCCATTATAATCCATGGGGGAGAATATCAGTTGTGTTACTGCCAAATATGTGTAGAGCCAATTTACATATTATTTATTGTGTTTAGAGTGGCATTTTTATTAATGCTCAATGCACACATCAACATGTTCAGAGTTTGCAATTTAAAATTTAGGCATTTACAGTAGGCGACTATTCCTACCGTAGGAGACGGGGTTACATAAATTAGAAGGCGCGGCTTGTGATTGGCTGGAGTGGAGGTCTGGAGCGCTCGGCTGTGCTCACTTGGACTGCGCGGGTGTGAATGTTAACCTCTATGCCTAAACCTAACCCAAAAAGCTATGCCTAACTCTAACCCTAACCTTAACCTCAGTAAAAACTATGCCCAACTCTAACCCTAACCCTAACCTTAACCTAACCTTAACCTCAGTAAAACTATGCCTAAACCTAACCCTAACCTCGGCGCGTGTGAACGGAAAAAGAAGCGCTCCTTCAAACACCGTCTCCTACGTTTGGAATAATAGCTTACAGTAGCAGACAATCCTATCCAGACAGAGTTAAAGTTCAAGGTCAGAGTAAGTGGCATGAACCCTAGTCAACCAACAACAGTGTTAAGTGGTGGAGGAATTAAGAGTAGCCAGTCATGCGCCTGGTTGTGGCTCACATACCTGGCAACCTGTTAATGAGCCAGCTTAGCTGTTTCTTGGAGATATTGGTCCAGCTGAGGTCCAGGGACACTGGCTGTCGACGGATGATGCCACTGAGCATGAGTGGAGTGACAGAAGTGCACCGGTTCAGATCTATCTCCACCCAAAGCCTCTTGTCACAGCACCTGCCAAAACAAATAGACAAAATCAGTATTTGCTCAAGTATTTGCTATGTATTTAAGTTTGGGATTAGTATGAGCCTCAATCTTGCATTTAGTATATAATGCCTTGTCACGGATATTTAATCGTGAACAACTATTGCTAACAGCAGAATAAACATTAAATAGGGGCGGCATAGCTCAGGGGTAGAGAAACCGTTATTAGAGCACGAAGGGTTCCCGAAGTGTTCCCAGTTCGAATCCGGGCTCCCCCTGAGTTAATGTCAAAGAGTCCTTGAGCAAGACGCTGAACCCCTAATTGCTCCCGGTGAGTAGGTTGGTGCCTTGCATGGTTTCCTCCGCCACCGGTGTATGAATGTGTGCGTAAATGGGTGAATGTAATGCACAATCTATGTAAAGCGCCTTGGATAAAAGCACTATATAAATGCACCATTTACCATTTACACCAGTATATCAGTATTTCTGCTTTTTCAAATATGTCATCATTACAAAAGTCAATGCAAACCCCTGTACCCTGCATTTACCATCTGTTCCAGGTCTTGCAGACTCTCATGCAGACACACATCTCCTTGTGTGCGAGATAGCCAAACACCTTCATCCACAGCTCCCGCTGTAAGACGTGGGTCTTGCCGTCTCTCAGGGGCAGTCTGTCAGGCGGCGGGCTGATTGGGGGCGGCCGGATGACGTGGCGCTCCATTTGGACACACTTGGGCGGCGAGCGTGGCGGCACGGGGCGAGTGGTCGGGGAGCTCCTGTTGAATCCCAGCGGAGTGATCTGACTGGGATAGAAGTGGCGGAGCTCCCATGGGGTTCCGTTCATCTCCTTGGTCCTGAGGTGGGGCCTCTGATCCCCCAGCTCGTTGCCGTTGCGGAACACGGACCTCTTGGGCTCCTCGTTCTCGCTCTCGGGCTCCCCCTTGAGGGGCTGCCGGTTTTCGTTGGCCAGGCAGGCCTCCGTGTTCTGGATCTCCTGGTTCAGTGCTTTGCTCAGTTCTTTGCTCAGTTCCTTGTTGGGTAGGCGCCGCTTGCGGCGAG
This sequence comes from Nannobrachium achirus, assembly GCF_963921795.1. Lineage (NCBI taxonomy): Eukaryota > Metazoa > Chordata > Actinopteri > Myctophiformes > Myctophidae > Nannobrachium > Nannobrachium achirus. The sequence goes on along the minus strand of NC_137832.1, from coordinate 20,409,870 downwards.
CTTTGGGTCGAGGGCCTTTCTCCTGGGTCTCGCTGCCACCCTCACTGCTGGGGCCGGCCTGCGGAGAGCTGCAGAGAGACTGGTCGCTGTCCGCGACAGGCGTCTTAAGGGCGGGATTTAAGAATTCTGTCTTGAAGTCTCTGTCTTCTGTGTCTTCCTCAGCCTCACCCAGGCGCCCACTTCGTTCCAGGCCCCGCCGGAAGTCAACCTCCCGTTCGTCCTCGTCCTCCTCTTCGTCGTAGTCCTCTTCCGTCTTGATTTGATGCAGGAGTTTGGGAAAGAAAGAATCGTCTGACCTCTCCTGTAGCATAAAACAACCAAAAAAAACAACAAATTGAACGCTTATAAAACTCAATGCAAATGCAATTACTTGTTCATGCTGGATAGCCGCAAGCAGCTTACATGCTATTTGCATCTAAGTTGCAATACAAAAACAGAAAAGTCCAATCTGATTGTATTAGATATGACAATAAACTCCCCAATATTGCAACTGCATGGACATTGGACACCTTAGGTTATCCTCTTTATCTCTGTCAAGTCTTTGTTTCATAAAAATCAACCGTTGTCATGTTATGAGCAACTTTCTGTCAATAAATACTGTGCGGCGATTATTTTTCTATGTTTTCAAGTTTGTAAGCACTCGTTTTCAGTAACTGCAAGTTCTGCTGACTCCTGCATTTGTGCGATTTTGGAACAGTTGGGTGTACAAGCAGGATGTTGATTTTCACTTGACAGAAGGATGCTCATAACATGAGGAGGATAACCCAAGCTGTCCATACAGGTGCAGTCGGCATTAATACAATCAGATTTTTAGAGCAGTAAAATATGATGTGTAGCTCAACATGTCAAATCAGTTACAGAGCTATAGAAACAACAAAACCCATCAATAATAACTAGAGCAATAAAAGAACACAACACAGACCTTTTTCCTCACACTGAAATCATCCTCATCATCGTCGTCAAAGAGCTTTCGTTTCTTCCTCAGTTTATCCTCGGGTCTGGGTCTCGGCAGGCCGCTGGGGGACAGCAGCGGTGGCTGTCTGTGGAAGGTTTCTTCCGGTCTGTACCTGGGGGTCTCCTCTCTGTCGGGTCTCCTCTTGGCCGTAGATGGCATGTCACCCTCCTCCTTCACAGGCTTCTGCTCCCTCAGCAGGGAGCCAGGGAGGTTGGAGGCGTACTTGAACCCTGGACCTCTTTTTTGCTTACATACCAAAAGGGACAAAATAGGGGGAAGACAACTTTATACCTTTAGCCTATCACGACTCGATGAGCTACAATGGCAACCCTGGGTTTGATCGACTGAGATCTGTGTGCCCAAAACACTGCTATATAATACACAGTTTCCTGCCTTTGTGACTGACGGAGAGAGAAGATTCATATGATAGAAGTGACTAGAATGTAAACAGGAAGTGCCAACCACCTGACAAGCTTCGAGATGAAATACACAAATATAAATCTGAATGTACAAATTACATTAACATAATCTTAAGAGTTACAAATGTTGAGGGGTTTACTGTAAATCAGGGGTCTTCAACAGGGGGTCCGGGACACCTAGGGGGTCCTCAGAATTACTACAGGGGGGCCGCCAAATCTTTGTGATAGGATCATTCTTTTAAATTAACAACTTGAACCCTCGCATCCCTATTCTGGGGAGAACTTTAGACAAAAATAGCAGATCTACAAGCTCTCAACGCTGTTGAAAGCTTGTAGATCGGCTATTTTCGGCAAATAGGTTTGGTGTAGAGGTCAAAAATAGCAGACCAAATACAGAGTAAAAGGTCAAGTTAACTAAAAACATGAATCCAACATCAGACTGATGACAGTGCTGTCAAATTAGTCTATGAATCTATCTGTGAAATCAATGAAAATCTGCATCACGCATTTGTACAATATGTAGAGGGGGTCCCTGCTTCATCTCTCTCTCAGCTAAGGGGTCCTTGGCCTGAAAACGTTGAAGACCCCTGCTGTAAATTGTGAGGGTCAATTCATTTTAAATGTAGAGGTAGTTCCTGTTGTTTGCTAATTAGACCACCAAATGTGCTGCAGCACTATTTTCAGTGGGAAAATATCTTAATCTCAGACACACAAATTCAAGACTTTGAAGATATCACATAATGTAAATGCTGCCTTTCTTAAAACACATTTATATTGGTACTCACTTTTCCCGTTTTCCCAGCATGGTTACACTTTGGACATTCCCAACAGTTAGGAAGTTCATCGTTCACCACCCCCGAAGCATCGTTTACCTGAAACGGCAACGAAATGTGTGTGACTAATGTAAGAAACACTTGGACATAGGAGAACGACGTGTACTCTTGTTTTCTTTTACCAAAGAACACTACAAAAAGGGAAATGAAAGTAGCTGTTGTGTCAGTTAAACACATCCCCTCCCTCAGTAGGAACTCCCTGAACAGAATGTGCCAACTATAAAGCAACTTCTTATACAATGACAAGTGCACTGTAACAGGACACGTCAGTCAAAGCACACATCTTTTGAGTGATCTGTCCAGAACACTGAGCACAAATCCAATCCGAGCACAGACCAATGTTCCTCTCCAGAGGATAATCCAGGTTCTTTATGGCAAATTCGAGATTAGCATTTACATCTTTCAGAGATAGCAGATATCGGTGCCGCTCGCTTCAATGGCTTTCTGACAGAGGAGATTTTATAAGATTTTTAAGCAGTTACTTTTAAGCGACTGCTTAGGTTGCATGCATTCGAGTACAACAGTCAAGTTAAAGACGCACAGCTACTTTGGTGTCTGTTTTTCTCTCACACTCCCTCTAAAACCACAATGAGGTCTGATCAAATTTGACATCCTCTATAAGCTACTAACCACAGGGCTGAACACTGAAATCCTGCTGTAGGACTGCCGTTTTGTGTTTTTAACACAAAAACAGGATGTGATATAGATATTCAATACTGAAGCTGTTATGTGCTACATGACACTGTGGAAGTCTAAAAACTGGTTTGACCAAGCCTACCAAGACTAAACCAGTAACAACTTGCTACATTTTTGACAGAATTGTTACCAACAGGGTGTGTACTGCTTTACATTTTGCTTTGCATTTGGTTCATGAAATGCCATCGGACTTTACTCTATTACGACCTACTTAGTATCATGCGATTTCCTCTGGCCCGGGCATATCCTTTCCAGCAAATATGAGTCATGTTAAACGTGCCATTTAGTGGATGCTTTCATCCCAAATGTCACTCAGGACTATTATGGCGTTATGGTTTTATATGGGTAGCAAACCAACTCTGGCAGTATTGGTGCCATGCCATACACCAACCGAAGACTTATCCGGGACCAATGCTAGATGCGGGTAGAGAAATTAGTGGTTTCAGTGCAACATAAACAGGAAGTAAACACTTGATGCCTCATCAAATCGTATTGCACCACCACAGTCCAAACCACTGAGTCACGTAAATTAAGAAGAAGGTAAAATGGCCCTCCGAGCACATTCCCGTAGCACACATGAGTCAGCCACGTTGAGTCACCTGACTCAGGTGAAGCGCTGCTTGCTCCGCCCAGTTTGTCCTTTCCTTACCTTGAGGCAGTTGGGGTGGACGATCTCGTTGCAAATGGAGCACTCCATCAGCATGAAGTTAAACTTGTCCTCCTCTTCCTCTAGAGTTTCCTCCTTGCCTGCCTCTTTACACACCACACACACGGCTGTATGGGGCAGGACCGGCTGCAAAGAGCAAACGTATGATTTGTCAGGAAAAACTAAATATTGTACAATTATTGATATAATATTATTATCAGTTTCCAAATTCAGGTACTTCTTCCCAGTATGAGTTTTGTGATCTGCTCGTCTATAACAAGGGTCTTCAACAGGGGGTTCCTCAGAGTTACTACAGGGGGTCCTCCAAATCTTTGTGTGATAGGAACTAGTTTTTTTATATTAACGATTTGAACCCTAGCGTCCATATTCTGAGAAAATATCTGAAAACACAAATTGACATGACTCCAAAATACACTGACAATCGTGCTGGCAAATAATGAAACTATATGGAATCTATGAACGGGTTGTGGGGGTCCCTGCTTCATCTCTCTCTCAACTAAGGGGTCCTGGGCCTGAAAACGTTGAAGACCCCTGGTCTATAGTGTTCAACTCTATTCTGAATGTTTTCTACAACACAAGTAAATGTTGACAAAACATTATGTGCAATATAATAATATTAATAATGTAATATTATATTATTTAGTTTTAGTTTTTTTAAATTGCTGACTGACCGCAATGCACTGTCTCATGATGCAGGACTGCTTCATGCGGCCCGGCCCCCCAAACTTCTTCATGTCTTTGCAGAAGTGACATTCGCCACACTCCGTCCGCAGGCACGCCTCACACTTCCGGCAACGCGTCCTCCGGCGCCGGGCGCCAGACGAGCTCCGGTTGGACGGCAGCTTGACCGCTGCCGACACCCCCATCTTGGGCTTTGGCCGGTTGGCCGCCCGCTGCTGAAGAGAGGAAATCAGAGGAAAGACTTGGTGAAGTGCTGGTGATCAAAGAAACAGTCCCATAACCAGAGGGTTGCAGGTGTGCGATCCCTGCAACAGAAAATGTGTCCATCTGCCAATGAGCAGGACACATATCTGTTACACCTCCATGGGCACTCAGGGGTTAAAGCCAAAAAAGAAAATCCCAAGAATGAAATTTATTTTCAGACCATGTCCCAATATGTGTTTTTTGAAACATGGCGTGCGCAGCGCACATCAACATTTGGGGTGTTTTCCTGAAGTTCTGAACCGTCTTCACTAAATGTGTGTGTGCCAATCCATGCTTCATTTTATAGAAGTATCTTCTGAAGTTCTGTTGTATTCTATGCTAGTCTGGCCAATTCAAATACGCGTATCTTGAAATTATAACTGCTTTTTAGTTTGGAGATAACTTGACTAGCATTTTGATGTCATTTATGCCGCGGCCATCGCTACACCTTCCCCTTATTTCTTTTATAGCCCCTATGGAATCCTCAAGACTGAAATCAGTCCACCACCTGGGCACTGATCCTAGTTGAGGTTGTGCTCTCAGGTTGAATGTGTACACGTATGTATGCATACTTGTGTGAAATATACACAAACATAAATCAATAGTGATTGAACAATATGCAATATAGCAGTAGATGCAAGGATGTATTTAGACTAGAGTAGACATCACCCCTGAAGTAAACCTTTGCAGCGGTGCAAATGTCAAGTCTCTGTCAACGTCATACCAATCAACTTCTGTTCAATTGCAAACAGGGCCACATCGATGAGCTTTTCAAATTTATTCAAATTCTCTTGCCAGCTGCTATGCAAGAATAATAAATCCACAAATGTAAGACATTTCATAAACCATTAATCTGGTTCCTGCTGCAGAAAGGAAGGTTACCTTGGAAACACGCTTGCCTTGCTTGTGGCAACAATTTGAAGAGGGTAATGAAAAGAGATGGGGGGGAAATAGGTCTATAGACAGGGGGTCAAGTATGTGTGAGTATTTTATCATTTCATTGTTTGTAATTCTCTCTGACAAGATGGTACATTTAAAGTACACTGAAAAAATATGGTAAATTCAGTGTTAAAATCCTATCTTCCTATCTATGGTCTTCCATAATTATAAAATGCTATGACTGAATCTGCGTTAAGGGTTGTCCTTTGAGTGAAACCATGTTTAATATGAACACGTCCCATTGCAAAACAGGGAGTGAAGCTATTGAGATGGAAATGCACCACGACATTCCAGGATAATTTGTAGACATTTTTTCTGAATCATAGGACCTGTAAAGAAGTGAAGCTAGTGCAGAATCCGGTGACTTTCAACAGAGAAACCTCTCTAACTATCTTCAACAATGTGTCCTCATTTTATGCCTTCTTCTGACAATACTCGAAAGCCTAGCATTGGTCATAGAGTTTGTCGGCAGTATATTTTATTTGGACACAAAGCTACATTCTTTGCAAATGATGTCCTGAATCTTTGTTAGTTATATACTGTAAATCCAAAACAAAACAGGCTGCCCTATTTGCAGAACAAGACTGCTGCAGCGTGGACCTTCTTGAGCATTTCCCAAAATGAAGCTATATTTTAATCAAGCAATCAATCATGGAAATGTCCATCATAGTATAGCATGATGGATTAAATACAAAGGTACGTGGTTTATTCACAGCAGCCGATTCCTCTGTAACACTCTCTCACGGTCATTATGTAATATACCAGGACATTCCATGAGGAACGGATATGTGTAATAAGAATGAAATAACTCCTGAAAAGCCACAGAATTTGGGCACAAAGCTTAAAATCACTAGTGAGTAACAAAGAACAACATGTTCCTTCACGTCTAGCAGAACAACTCCTTCACAGAATTGCTTCATCAGGAGAACTTTTGGACAGAGAAAGACAGAGAGAGAGAGAGAGACACAGACACAGACAGACAGAGAGAGAGAGAGAGAGATGTTGATAACCTGTCCCTATACGTCTCAACTCTGGCCAACCTCAAGCTCATTATCTTAACCTTGGAAACCATTACAGAGGTTGTATTCAAAGTTAAAGCAGATGAGTTGGGGTGAAAATCTGATCAACTGTGGCATTCATAATATCAGGAAGACATAAGAGGAAGGAGTTACAGGACCTGTAACCTAACAACACAACAGACAACATCATGTTCAACTGTGTTTACGTCATCTCATTCCATTTGTCTGAAACTATTCGACAACTATTCTGAACATATTGGTCGGGGACCTTTCAACAGAGTATCGTGAGACAGACTTCAGTAGCAAAAGAGTGATAAAAGCTACTATGGCTTGATACAATAGACAGCTATAGATGCAAACAACATGCACCATCATGTAGCTCACACAACCATGTGACAATGACGTATCTTGAGATCATTCTATTGGAATTCAGCTCTAACATTAAAAGCCAAAAATGTTCACAACACTCACAGAAGTGAATGTTTATCTATGAAAGACTTCACTCACTGCCAACTTTTTCAACCACTTGGTAAATGCTATTAAGACATAAATATTCATGCACTCATTTGACAGAAGCCATGTATCTTCTCTTAATTATTTCTTAATGTTTCATTCTCCAAAGACTATGAGTTTCTGTTGCCGTTTTTAATGGACCCTTTGTTTAAAACACTGACATAATCTCATTACAACAGATTACGGAAACAAATAATTGCTGTTTACGAGACAGAACAATCCTGACCTCTTCGGTGCAGGTAGCCTATAAAAGCAAAGATCAGTTGACCAGCATTTACTGTAACTTGTTGAGTAATGTGTCAAGAATTCGCGATTGGTTTGCTGCCTAGGCCCCCTGAACAAAAATATGGCCCATATACGAGTACAGCCCTCTGACTCAGAACTCGGCGTGGATTTCAGTGGGAGGAAGTCACAAGGCTGCTTGACTCCAGTGGACCAAGTTGCCACACTGGCTGCACAAAAGAGAGGGAAATGTTTAACATCTCAATCACAGTGCAGAGAAGAGCTCGGAATGGGTACCCCCCACCCCCCCACCCCCCAATGACTGTGTGTAATGTTGGAGCATTGTACTTGTTCAAGCACAACAAGTAGTTTCCTCAACTGTTTCCTCAAGCACGGGGGCAAGTATCGGTCTACAAACTGTCAGAGAGAGCCAAGCTAATCATGCCTGCTTCACAAGTCTACACAAATCAAAAGATTTCTGAAAACCTGGCTGGTCAAGTGGGCATTGGGAGCCCTGTGGAGAGGCCTGTAAAAGTAGTCCAACAGGCAGGAGCGGTAAAGTGCTGTAAGAGCCTCCTCATTGTTCCCTCTCCCCCATCCCCCTCCTCAGTTCCTGCTCAACAACATCGCCTAAAGCCTTCTTAAAGGCACAGAGTAGGGAAGTTTGAGAAGTGAGAGAAAATGAAAATAGGTAAAAACAGCCTCTCAGAACACGTAGAGAGAGAGAGACTGTGTGTGTGTCTGTGTGTGTGTGAACTGTGAAGGGTACAGACAAATCAGAGCTTTTATGAGGAAGGAAGAAGTGTAATGTTTATATGTAGTGAAGTGGAGGCTGGCTGCGCGAGGTTTCTCAAGCTACACTATTCAGATAAACTGCATTGTCTGCCACATTTTAACACAATAAGAAATGGGTCTGTGCGAGGCTAACATAACAGATTATAGATATTGGATCCACCAATGTAGGGCAAGGGACGTGTAGAAATCAAGAAATTCCCTCTGGTTACAAACTTGGGCATTCCATTCAAACCAATATGATAGGTGACATGACACTAAAACAACCAGGAGAATAATAGTAATGGGCTTTTCTCAGACACACTGTGCCGTCACTGTTCCTTGCTACTAGAGTAGATAAGGACAGAGGCAAAGACAGAAGGTGATTAGGGAACAAAACAGCATTCTTCTCAAAAAAGATTAGTGATCCACAGCACACGCTTGACAAATACATAACAGCCGCCTGTCCGGAGAACAACGCGAAAGCAGAAAAATCAGCAGGCACTGACCTGTTCCGATTCTGAATCATAATCCTCTTCGTCTCCACTCAGTGACAAGGCCATGGTTACTCCTCTCTTCTCTCATCATTTGTCCACGGCACAGAAAACTGACATGGCTGAAGCCTCCAAGCTCCTTGCTGCTCTGCTCGTTTCCTCCTCTGTGGCTCTGGGCCGCCCCCCTCTCCCTTCTCCCCTCCCTTCTACACACACACAGACACACACACACACACACACACACACACACACACAACAGCAGCTGCACACAGACACACACAACAAGGCGTCAGGCAAACCTCATGAATATGCCTCTATGCGTCGCTGGGAAGGTCAGGCAAAGAAGGGGGCAGGCCAAGCCAATGGTGAGGCAGATGGCTTTCGGTTACAAGGTGGCCTACAAAGGGGGCGCCCAGAAGCAGAGAGGGGAGGGATCACTGATAACTATGGGTGGGACGGACAACAGAGCTGGGCTAGGCAGGCAACAAATAGAGTCAGGAATAGCTCAGCAATGTCCACACGTCACAGGAACCGTAAAATACATGTTTGTTTATATATTTTTTCTACAATTATTATTACTATTATTATTACTTTGTTAGTATTGTTCAGATAATCTCACCCGATGTGTGCTGTGAGTGATCCTGTGACAAAAATTAAGTCCATCAGTTTCTCTGGGTGTGATTGCTCTTTTTTTAATACCCGTTACCCACCATGCCTCTGGCTATCATGATGGTTACTCACAGGATGATGCTTTATGTTATGACATTCATGCCACCATTATGCAATAGTCATGCAGTTATACAATAAAATGCATATATCCTGGTATTATCATTACAGTTAATTACTTAACACATCCATGTACCATCACTTTTCAGTCCCTCTTGAACTCCCATGAGATTTTCTATGCATGGTTCAAATAGTTGTCCTGACATAACACACAGTTTGTCCCTCTTGAGTTATAAGCCATTATCTGAAGGGCCATGCCCACAACAAAACAACTATAACTAGTCAGATGAGGGAAGAGAGAAAGAGATCAATTTACGTACTAATAGACTAGACAATGAAACATAAATACACCATAGAATAAGCATTGTGTAAATGACGTGGACTGCCCCATGGTTCGACCTCTCAATAGTCCGACTTAGGTTTAGGGTTAGGGATAGGTTTAGGCATCGTTTTACGGAGGTTAGGAATAGTTTTACTGAGGTTAGGGTTAGGCATAGTTTTACTGAGGTTAGGGACCAGGGTTAAGGTTAGGTTTAGGTGGTCTAACCAAAGGGAGGTCGAACCAATGACATGTTACCGTAAATGACAGCATTAAGCATCTATCTGCTGCCCTATGCAATGCAACAGCCTGCAATTATTTAGAGGAAATTAGATAAGATAACCTGATGATAACCCAATATATGAACTGTGCAGGAGTAGCCTTGGATCAAGACAATCATTGATTGAGTCAGACTTTTGCTTTCGTATCATGGATACAAAAGCCAAATTCAGACTCCATAAAACTATATAATCTTCATCCAAGACTAGTGCAGGAGTATAGTTTCAGGACAGGTACACACACCTTTGAAATATGCAACTAGTTTCTTCTGACCGATAAAGACTCTCCCTGCTTCTGCAGCTGCCACTTGGATGGCTATTAGGAGCAATGAGACAGGTGTTGTATGTAAACCTTGCTGGTGGTATAGTGAACTTTAGAGGCATTAAGTAAGTCTTGTCACAACTCAACTGAATATGAACTGGTTTTCAATCAGCTTTCAAGTGATAGGCTCTGGGGATAACATTTTGTGTAGTCAGAATAGTAGCCTCTAAGAGTTTATAATAAAAAACATAATTCACAAAAAATACAGATGAATTCGGCGTCTTCAACTGCAATAGAGGCGAACGTATGTAATACTAATGTAATCATCATCACAACCTATTAGCTGATGGATGGCACCTGTGATAGAAGCTAACTAGCTAGTAAATAAACGTGTGTAGTACCATTGTGTAGACAGTAAACACGCATACCTTTCCATTAATGAATAATAGTAGGCCTATAGCCTATGTATTATAACGCTTTGTATTAACAGCTTGTGTTGAATTTCGGGGGGAACCATTTTGGCATGTTGATTTTTGAGCATGCTTATTGCTAATAAACCCATGTGACCCATGTTCCTCGCGAATGCGCACAGTATCACAATTTATTTGAGCTGCAGCTGTCCCTTGGAATTGAGGGGGGGGAGACTGTCCGAATATGAAATACCTAATTTGGTTAAAAACGTGGTCTGAACTCTGAATACTTACGCTCAAATTGGCGCAATGTGGCGGCGGACTGTTGTTGTTGAGAAGGTGACAGACGGATTACTTCATCGTGTGCGCTCTGCGAGGGGTTGCCAAAAAAAGCAAGCGACGCAGATAGCCTGAAATTAACTCACTTTGTGGATTATAGATCCGGTTTAGAGCGGATACGGGAAGGGTCTGTGTGTCTGCACACATGTGTGTTGTAAATGACCGGATACAGTAGGCGGGTTTTAAACCGGATCTGAGCATCGAGCAGTAAATAGACACCCGGCTTTCCACTGTTGCTCACAGTTCTGGCACTGCGGAAAGCCTGGTGACGCCAGGGCGCATTGCATTTTGGGAAATGTATGCTTTGTTTCCTGGTAGGTTGACAGTCAGCTGTTGAGCCAGAAGTTTTGTTGGCAGAGTTTGATTTTCGTGTTTTCTTGCGTTGTTCCATGCAACACGGCAGCAAATCTCATATCCAAAGTGCGCTGGTCATCGACGTTCTCATCGAATATTGTACTCGAACCCGTAAATATAACTTGCGAAAGGTAAAACATTATAATCGGAATGAGTTTGAACAACGAGCACTCCTTACAGGCGCTGTCATGGAGAAAACTTTACTTGAGCCGAGCAAAATTAAAAGCCACCAGCCGGACTTCAGCTCTCTTATCTGGTTTCGCTATGGTAAGTATTCCTCAGATTATTTTTGCAACATTTTTAATAGTTTGCATAGCCTACACTTGATCTGATCATATTCAGAATGACTTTAAAGGCTTGCCCATATAAATCAACAGATTGACGCATAATGTGATCTGGCCATGTTGATGAGACGGTTAATCAGGCCCAGTCAATTAAGTATTGATGGAATGATTGAATACTCTATTAATGTTTTTTGTAAATAGTACAGTAGGTATCATTATAAAATTGTGCTAAAAATATAACACAAAAAGATCTGGGTATCTAATCTCTATTAGGATAAAATTACTCGGTGACAAGTTGTAGACCTACCATGTGGTATGACAATGTTAGTCTTGTTCATCCCAAATAGAGCTATTCTCTTTAGGTCTACTTAAAAAAAAAGACTGGGATCACAAAAATCATAGTCTGTGTGTTGAGTATGTGACAACTGTTGAGTCTCTGGCAACTGTTCTGTTCTCTGTGTGTGTGTGTGTGTGTGTGTGTGTGTGTGTGTGTGTGTGTGTGTGTGTGTGTGTGTGTGTGTGTGTGTGTGAGAGAGAGAGAGAGAGAGAGAGAGAAATATTGCCTAAACAAAACATGGTGTCACATAATACCTAGTAGCTACTACCGACCATTCTGTTACTGCTCACATGAAAATGATGTTTTATGGATTTGGGTAAATGTCCTTTCTGTTTGTCTCAGGTTGCCATGGTGGAGGTACAACTGGAGACGGACCATGAGTATCCCCCAGGTTTGCTGATAGCGTTCAGTGCCTGTACCACTGTTCTGGTTGCGGTGCATCTCTTCGCCCTCATGATCAGCACCTGTATTCTTCCTAATCTGGAGGCCGTCAGCAATGTTCACAACCTGAATTCTGTCAACGAATCTCCCCACGAGCGCATGCACCGTCACATAGAACTGGCTTGGGCTTTCTCCACGGTCATTGGCACCCTTCTCTTCCTCACCGAGGTGGTTCTGTTGTGCTGGGTCAAGTTCTTGCCTCTCAGACCCCCGCATGAGAAAAATGTCACAATCAGTTCCGGTGAGGCGGCGGCCATTGCTTCAACGGCCATCATGGTACCGTTTGGATTGGTGTTCATTGTCTTCGCTGTTCACTTCTACCGCACACTCGTGAGTCACAAAACGGACCGTCAGATCCGAGAGCTGGAATCGGTGATTCGGCTCCAGACCCAGTTGGACCACAGGTCTGAGAATGATGACTTGCAGGCGTCAGTCCATTACCCCTGATGAGGATGTCCAGCTGACTCAACGGTAGCTTTATGGTCAAAAGTTCTGTTGAAGAGGATGTGAACTGTGCTCAAATGCATTTTATTCTAGATACAAAGTAAAAAAAAAAGATGATATTCTTTTGTTAAAATGTGTCAATCCACTTTTGGTTACTGCATGTTCGTTGTCCTTTCTATATTATTTTAATGTTTTAAGAGAAGGCAGATGTACGCCTGCTTAGGACAACAAGGAAGGTCCAAATGTTCAGAAAGGGATCCGTGATATCAAATCAAAGAAAAAGGTCCCGCACACTGTCTGGAACTTGCAAAAGGGATGCTCTTTATTAATTTTGACGTTTCGACCGAAAACATAGATCGCTTACATTGTTTTAATGCAAATAGACCTGCCACTCATGCCCTGGTAAATCAGTTAATCTTCAATCTGAGTAGTAAAGTTACAGCTTTTTATTTTTATGTTCAATTCAGAACTGGTATAAGTCTGACAGGCACTTCATGTGTGTGCCATATCATGCAAATGTAATGGATCAGTGGTTTTTATAGTAGTGTGTTGTGTAGAAATAGTCAGTGGAAATTCAGTTTCTTCATGTTTATTTCCTAGTCAGAGTTACTGATATTCAAAAACAGGATTTATTTTTATTTTTACTGCTTTTTTAATGCAAATAATACCATCCATAGTTCACGAGGCAGCTGTGTAGTTGGTTGGTTTAAAGTAGACCTACGGTGAACATAAAACATTGACGCTGGAGCTATTATTTATGTTAGCAGACAACTGGACAGATTGGGATTCACTGTTATTTTGGTCATATTCCAGGGGCACCTGAGGGGAAATGTGTCTCTTTTGCTTTCATCCCCTGGGGGCGGTCAAGCAGGGTCAGCCGCAAGAGTGGGTCTTGATGTAGTAGGGATAATCGGAAGGTGTTACTAGAGTGTCATCATTGACTGATTTGATTCGGATGTCTATCAAATATCTTACAATTAATTCATTAAAAGACCTGAGGCCAATTCTACAAATGCCTTCTAAAAAAAAGTTCGCAAACGTTCAATGTTTTTCAAATATGTTCAAAAATAGCGGATGTACAAACTTGCAGATATTTTTTGAATAGCCATGGCAAAGATCTAAAATGACATGGATGCCTTCCCTTTTTTAATGGATTAAAGTCACTCATCCATATTTTGATTAATAATGTATAGTAAAACATAACTTTGCCAAATCAATGTCTATGCTGTTGGCAGAACTGCACACAGCTGTGATTGCATGTTTTCAGCACACATTCATGGTTGTTTCGAGTGTTTCTATTGATGTCTATAGTTTCTATGTGTTTATTTATTGTGCCTGACCCATTATCTGGATGGAGAATTTTATTTGGACCTTTTTTTACTTCAAACATGTTGTTCTGGTCAATTCAACATACCACTAGTGTGTTTTTTCAATACAACAGAAACTGGTTAATTGAATTACCACATTTTGTTCAAATGACTTTAATTGTATTACTCTCAAACTATGTTCCATTATCAGAATAGACCAGGGTTTTGCAGTATGTTCACTTTTAATCTTTTAGAATATACTGTATTACCTAGTGTTATTGGAAGGTGTATTGTTGTAAGTGTTGTAGACTGATACCCTGTGTAACAATCTATTCTACTTCAGAAGATTAGTGCAGCTGTGATCTGAAGACGATCATTTGCAGATCATTTGCAGAATTGGAATGCTGTGTTTTTGGTTCTCAAGCCAAAGAGAATACATACAGTACGCTGGAGAAAGTTATTATGGAAAAATATGGAAACAAGGAAGCAATATTTGAATGTTGATGGACACCAGTATTTTCCTCCTCTATGCATACTGTTGAAAATGTATATGCTGTTTAGTAGAGCTGGGCCATATATCGTACTATCATGATCTACTGTAACTTAAATCTTCTTGGTCTTAAAGGTGCATTACAGTAAAGCGATAATGTTTTATGAACTTATTAGACTGTCCTGGGTGAGTGAAATGATCAACGAATTATTCTAACAACCTGTTTGATCATTTTCACATTATTAATAATTTCTAAAAGAATGTCTGGTGTGTCAATATCCTTTGAAAGCACCAATAATCATATTCGGTCAAAGGTATTCGTTTCTTTCAACATTGTCAGTCCATTTGGTGAATGCAGAGTGTTATAATGTACTGTCGGTAACTTTTTTTTATATCTACAAGCTCACACCCCATCACATTGCTGTTTTCTGACTTTTCGCTATTTTTAAAAGAATATGGAAAATCTTTCACCTATAATGACATGCCAAAATAGGGATGCCTGCCACGTTGAAAGTGGTTAAACCATAGGAAATGAATGTTAACTCAGGCAGTATTGGTGTCGAGTTCCATGGGTCACATCTTGAGCATGTTGAGGCACTTGAGGGAGCTTGTGGTTGTTCTTTTGTATTGTGATATAGAACGCACGCCTATATGTCAGTTCCACTTCCACAAATAGTGAAAATAGCCAATCTACAAGACAACACAGAATATTGCGATGCGTTGTGTGAGCTTGTATATGGGCTATTTTCACTCATCTCAAAATAGGGTTAATGTGGAGTGTATGAGAGATTAATTTGATTCAGCATTATTCTAGCTGATCAAAACATTAATACAACTGATTAAGTTGGTGTTGATGTATGGGAAAATATTCCAAAGCATGCTGTGGTTATTTTTTGTTTATTTTAACTTTTTGTATTTTGGAGGCTTGAGCCTATACAGTATGCCATTGTCCTGCGGCACATTGTTGAATGAATTCCTTGAATGTAGTTTGAACTTTCTATTCTCCATTTTGCATGAAGGCCCGTAGGGCCGATGCATACTCCACTTTCAGAGGCGAATATATTTCGGTTCGGGGAGTCACAAAATCGCTGCAGCACCGAACAGACGAATTAATTTACGGTACCCCCACCCCTGAATGACATCATATTGTAGTTTAGAGTAGACAGCAGGGACGTGCTGGGCCCCTGATTCAGCCCGGGAAAAAGAGTTTGAGAGGCCCTCATTGCGCCTCTATAGCCTAGCGCTGCTGCTGCTACTCAAAGATTTGCCATTTCAGATCATGACAAGTGACAAGCCAGTGGGCCAATTACATGAGTTATATTTCGTCGTTGTCGGGTGGAAACCTTGTATGTCCAAAACCGTTTGTTTTGTGTTTATCATTTTGAAAATGATTTAAACTAGTGAAAACAGCCGATCTACAAGCACACAACGCCTCGCACCGCGAGGCGTTGTGTGCTTGTAGATCTGCTGTTTTCACTACTTTTGTGCAAACAGTTTACTTTTTACTTTTGTGCAAACAGTTTAATTTTTCCCTAATGGCCGGCCGGGAATGAACCGGCCGTTCAGGAGTTGTCCCGCTTTTCCCACTGGCCAGCACGTCCCTGGTAGACAGCGCCGAATTTTCGGCTCTAAAAGTAGAGTATGCATCGGGCCCTTTAGTTATCAAAGTTGTCTGACTGTTTTACGTATGTGAAGTTACATAGGTGAAGAGTGAAGTGAAGAGTGTTATTCATGCAGTCAACCTCACACTTTGTATTATAGATGTGATTTTATTGAATTCAGCCAATTCACCATTTGCAAATGCATGGGTGAACATGAAAAGGAGGGGAATCATTTGGAGACCCTTGGAACCTTTGTTCCTCAGAACTGCCACGTGTGCCTTTCTTCATCAATTGACGAATGAAGAATTGATGATGACCACTCTTTCTTGGTTCCTTTTGATTTCTAGCGTTCTTAGTATGTGCTGCTTATTTATTTGACCCACTGTAAATTATTTTAACTGCTTGTGTGAGTATACACCTTTTAAAGTGTTTTCTGTCTCACGTTGAAGTGTCTAAATATTTGATAGTGTTGCACTGTTTGCATATCTGTGGTCTACTCGACTTGTTTTTCACCTGTTTAGCTTGTGCAGCAGGATTTGTGCATCCTTGAATAAAATACTTCTTTGGGATGATTTTTGTGAGTTTGTGTGAGAGAGAGAGATATATATGCAAGTTAAGCAGTATTTATTATATGCTGCTTTGTTTTATTTGACATAAAAACATCATGCATGATACCAGCATTGTTCAGGAAGTCAGAATGAATATCACACAGGAAATGGGTTGAGACCTACCATAGCTAGAAATGTTGCTGAAAGCTGACAGAGCTGATAGCCATATATAGACATTACAAGAACGCACAGAGACCGCTCTTTCTGGCTGTTTTTGTCTTTCACGTTGTCCTTAATTGGCAGTGAATTCAACATACAACTTAGTTTTTAATTTCCATTTGGGACGGGGTTCTTCTCCCTGTCAGAGCAACAAAATATGACAGGTTTTCAAACTGAAGGTACATAAAAAAGGCCCCACTTCCAAAACAACTACAGTATATGCACTTGCGACCATGTGACAGTATTATCTCATCTATCACGTTTTCTGCCCCAAGACAAAGCCACTCCGACCACTTATTTAATCAATGACTTACTTATTGATGTCCCATGAAAGTAAGGGTTTTGATTCGTATTCAATATGACAGTCAGTTAAAGCTTGTTATGACAAATCGGTGCCAACGAAACAAAGTGATATGTATCCATTGTAACCAGTCCTGCCATTCATTTAGAATTGTAGAAATGTTTCTTAAATAAATCTTGGCCAGATGTCCATAGTTTCCTGGACATCTTTCCGCAGGTCTGCCTTGCACCCTAGGAGGATGATTGGCACATCATTGCATATATGGTGCGCCCCCAGGGTATTACTGAAATGTAATAAACACATTCTACATGAGAATACTGATTTTGAACACACCACAATAATTGTAATGAAATACTGTAACAATATCATTCCAGGTCAGTGTTTGAATGGAAAGGTAACTGACCCTAACTCTGACACCAGTGTTACTGAAGGAGCAGCAATGCAGCAGACTGCATAGGGATACCTTCAAGATATTCTGTAGGACACATAGCACTGAAGCACATAGGCCTCTTGACCAGTTGTTATTGCAAGTAGGGATATATAGTGTCAAGCAGTGTTGTTGTTGTTAGACATTAGGATATCGAGTGCTGGTTGACCAAAGTATTTAACATTTTACATTTATTCGAATCATCGCTTAAAATATCTTATAATAGAGATTTAGACTAAATGGTTGCCATCTGTACCTCAAATTGGCAACACTCTTCAAAAGCAGATCGATGTATTCCTGAAACACAGGGACAAAATGATAATCTCTTTTGGTCTTTCTTTACTTCATGCATATGATTGTCGTGCTGCTTTCTCGCCCACATCTCGCCTGAAGAGTTTAGTTTATTTTTTTTTTAAACTCAGGGTGACCTTATTATTATTAATTAATTAGCTAATAACGAATCAATTCAAAACCATAACTAAATTCCCATTCCAAATAATCTAATCTTACTCTATTTTGGAAAAAAGACAGAAATAACAAAACACAAGACCAAATGATTCCTTGTGTTCCTTGCAGCTTGACTTATCCCTGGAAAGTCTCCTTTACACACGTAAGCCATGACAAGGGAAGTTTTCCATCAACCCCCATCTCCCACAATAACAATCTTGAATTCTTCTTGCTGGTTTGTATACCCTCTGCTTACGCTGGATCCTTTCTGGGATATGTTCCTGTGCAGACTGATGGGAAAAGGTGCTTCCACATACAACTCGACCTGTCTGACTATGCCGAGCTAAACCAGAGATAAACAGTGACTGAAGAGAACATTCTTTAGCTTTTTGGAAAGGGTGGAATTGGATATAGTAGGGAACAGCCTCTTTGCTCTGTCTTTATCCCTCTTGAATATCCATTATTGTGAGTAGTGGTCGGACCAGATTATTTTCGCACCCACCCCCGCCAAAACCTGTTTGATGGTCTCACGGTGCCCCATCTCTCTTCTGCAGGGGGGAAAATCCCAGTTGTCCTACGCCCTGTTGTCCTACATCCCAGTTGGGCAGCATTAGTAGTTGCTTAGTGTCATGCCTCTTGCCTCTTAAACGTTAACCCAAAAAATATGAATTAGAAACTCTGCAGCCCAGTCTGGCTGCTACCAATGATAGGCTAAGCCAGGGTTCCCCAATTGGCGGCCCGCGGGCCATTTGCGGCCCGCGGGGTGCTACTGTCTGGCCCCCACCAACCCCAGTAATAATGGTGGTATAAGAGCAGCAACAACACTAGTATATAGTCGTTGTCGGGTGGAAACCTTGTATCTCCAAATTTGTATGTTCTTTCGCAATGTAAAGCCCTGCTTCATCATACAAGGCCGTCGCACAAAAGTAGTGAAAACAGCCGATCGGCTGTTTTCACTAGTTTAAATATTTTTTAAAATGATAAATGCAAAACAAACAGTTTTGGACATACAAGGTTTCCACCCGACAACGACAATATCTGAACTGTCGCTGGAGTAGCCGGAACGCCACCGTCGCCCCCTGCAATGTTGTGGCCCTCGGCTTGGTACCCTAGACATAATTCGGCCCTTGGGGAAAACTAATTGGTGAACCCTGGGCTAAGCTAAAGGACTTGAACTGTAACCTGAATGGCGTACAGTGCCAAGCCCTCATTGACATGGGAGCTTCTTTTTTCCTGGTCACTTGACTCCAAGTCCCCAATTTGGTCACTGACAATAAATCAGTTTGAACCTGTGACAGAGATACTCAAGTACTCAATGAGGTAGCCGTGGCCAGTAAGAACTCACACAACGACTTCTGTCTGGCTGACATAAGATGCGTGCCGCAGGCTTGGACCTGTGTGACCTTTGGCCACTGAGGAGCCATTGTGGATATGTGTCATCTGGGCTCAGAAAACATGGCACTTCAGCATCACCGCAGAGGGAGAGCTAACCTGAGGTCGAGGACACCTCCAGCCCAGAGCTCATGAGAGGAGACTCGCAAAGCCTTATGGGAACTCTATCAATGGAGCAGTGGGGCCCTCTCCCCTGCCCAAAGAGTACAGCTGCAAGGTCTACTGGAACGCTTCCTCCACAACTTTGCTGCCAACGATGAAGACTGCACCCAGCAGGCCTCCAGGTTTGGGGGCAATGCCACTTGGCCTTCAGTGTTGGTCATTTCTTGAGGGCACAAATGCCAAAAGCCATGGCAGGAAGGCCATCAAATAAAACAATATTTGAGTCCATCGAAAAAGAATTAATTGAATTGAATTTATAGACTGAATTTATAGATCGGCAGTGAAATGTATATGGTGTTTACAATCTAATCCATGCTCATCCCTGCACCAATTCAAAGTTACTGGATTGATTTAAAGATGGGGACTCTTGAATTAAGAATTCAGAATCTCAACAAAAGACGCTGGTGTCTACATGACAAGAACAAAACACTGGGTGTCCACATATTGACAAGAAAGAGACAGAGGAGAAAGTGGTACAGTCAGCTGGGGCATTAAGGCCACTGTGGCCTAAGGGCATGCCTTTTGAGCGGTGGTCACACCGTCTCCTATACGTGGCCGTGTGTGTGGGTATGTATGTATGTATCCGTCCGTCCGTCCGTCCGTCCGTCCGTCCGTCCGTCCGTCCGTCCGTGTCTGTATGTAGCCTGCAGTACCTTTTCTGACCACACATGTTAAGGGAGGGGTGCTGTTGTTCAGACTCACATTCACACACACACACACGCGCGCATGCACGCACACACACACACACACACACACACACACACACACACACACACACACACACACACACACACACACAGCCTCCACCGCTCAGTTCACACGAGTGTGATTTTTGTTTTGAGAGGCGCATGTGAACCTAGTCCGGAAATTCAGCACAGAGGCACCAGTATGGTGCGACCAATTTATTCACCAACACAAAGCATATAAAACATGACAAAGAGGACATGAGCTCAAGCACCCCAAGCATGGTGATGTCCAGCTTTTCACCTATAACTCTGGCAGCATTTTATATACAGCTGAACCTGGACCACACCATACCAGGGGTGTAGGCCTATTCTAAAACATACAATAGAGTAAATACACAAATACCATAAATAAATCCCCTTGGGCCATCCCTGTCATCTTGGTACAGAAAATGAACAATAGCGAGCAGTTTTGCGTAGACTATAGGAAGATTAATGCTGTGACTCACAAGGAGTACCTGCTGCCCTGCATGACGCACTAAACCACCAGATACAGTTAGTTCAGCTTTCTGAACGTTCACAGCTGGTACTGGCAGGTAGAACTGTCCCCGGACTGAGGTTGGTCCCAATTCCATCTTCTCCATCAGTCAAGGGCTGTGGCAGTTCAAGGTCATGTCTAGGCCTCTGCAATGCCCCAGCCACACACTGCAGGATTTCACTGCATGCCTCATTGTTGTACTTGTTGCTCTATTTAGAGAATGCTTTTACGTGTCTATTGTGTGGTTATTATTGTGGTTAACCATATTCAAACAAGGGCAGATATTCTGCACTCATTTCAACCTCCAGTGAAATCCCACTGAACTCATAGCACAATTTTAATCTTCGCGAAACAAACTCCATATACACATTTCTTTTATATATATATATTTTATCCCACAATTTTTGCAACCCATTTTTCTCACCCGGTGACTACCTAACCTGTAGTCCTGGTTTCCGCTCTCCCCCTGCAGCGCCAGGGGACATTGGGGAGCACCCGGCTGGCTAGGGGGAGGTAGTATAGAAACCAGGACTACTGCATGTTTTTGTGTGAGGGCCTATGCCCAAGGAGACACGGGGAGAACATGCAAACTCACCACAGAAAGGCCCTATTGCCAACCCCACCTAGGGCGTGGGTGCTGATGACGCGGGTGGAGGATCACGCCCCCAGCGGCCACAGCTTCCCCCGGCGGGAATTGAACCCAGGACCTTCTAGCTGTGAGGCGAAGTGCTAACCACTGCACCACCGTGCCCCTCCCATATACACATTTGACCACTACTGCTGACTGCATCACAATATAGGGCCTCTTATTTCAACAAATGACCCCACCCCTCATGTATTGTCCCCAATTGATTTATCTGCGAGACCTTCAATACCAGCTTTTCTATAGTTAGAAGAATTTGCCATGTCTCTTCTTCCGCTCTTCAACCTGCCAGCCAGATAACAATGTATGGTAACCAGAACAGCAGGCGCCTGACTGAGAACACTGGGCACTAATTAATGATTTTATAATTGCAATTGTAATTAAAATTGTATACATTTATTTTTCAAACACATATAATATTTGTATTACATTTACTTTTTGGTTTGACTATTTGATTGGATAATTTCGATCATTTTAAAATGTAGACCTAAATATAGACAGGGTATAGGCCTACACAAATACTACTGTGTAGGCTATAATACTGTGTGGAGAGAGAGAGAGAGAGAGAGAGAGAGAGAGAGAGGGGGGGGAGGGAGAGAGAGAGAGAGAGAGAGAGAGGGAGAGGGAGGGAGGGAGGGAGGGAGGGGGGGGATAATAATAAAGAAGCATTTAACTAGTAGCCTATATTTAACTAGTAGCTATTAGTTAGTAGCCAAGTCTATAGGCCATATAGGCGTATCCTTGAAATGTTTACTTTATGACCTGTTGCACGGAGCTTTGTATTTTTCTAAGAAAGGCTCTAGGAAAGGATCTATATTTCGCTCTTGGATGTCAACGTCAGGTGCGGAAGGATTCGCCAACACCTGCAACCTCCTGCAGGCTAAACATCGGAAAACCCCAGACCTCCCCCGGCAGCTTTACACCATGTAGGGCCATCAAAGGATACCGCACGGTTTTGGTACAGGTAAAAGCGAAAAGAATAACCATCATACGTTCTTTTTTTTTTACATCTTAGATTGTTTGGTAATATTCTTAAATCTTAATATCGCACAATTTGCTGACTATTATTGTCTGAGAGAAGGATAGGCTACAGGTGATGCTCTCCATCACCTGTTGGGGCGTGTGTTTAGGCTACAATGGAGGACCAAAATGAACAGTTCAGACACCGACAATATTTTGTTGCCTATACTTCCTTACGTTTCCAGGTTTGGTGAATGTAATGGAAAGCGATCAACAAGGTAATCCGAGAGAGACAGCGCATCATCAGTGGAGAAGTTGCAAATTGATGATAGACCCCATGTTGACAAATGGACTGCACAAAGTGTATCGTTATGATGGACAGCATTTTAACCTGCCCGTGAGTTTATATAGTTATTTTATTCTATTTTAATCATTGGGGGCACATGATATTTGTTTTATAGATGCAGATCGCTCTTTTATCAGGTTACAGTAGCTATAGGCCTAGCACAACATATGGAATGATAACAATGACTGTTCTTTTATATTGTCATAGGTTCATGATTTAGGAGTATTTCCTGTAGATGCAGTAAGAGACCCCCGAATCTGTCGCCTCTGGAGTCAATTTGATATGATCGACTTTTTGGTTCCTACATTTAAGGTGACACATTTATTATTATTATTTGATCAATTATTGGCTAATATTTTCCGATATAGGCTGACTGACAATGGTGTTTGAGTCATGTTTTAACAATTAGGCCTACCTGTGTTCTATTTCAGATTGATGAATGTTATGTTGGCCCCATTCCCCCCAAAGAAGTCACATTCGCCAGGTTAAATGACAATGTGCGCGAGGGTTTTTTGACTGACATGTGCAAAAAGTATGGACAAATCGAAGAAGTAGAAATATTATACAATCCTAAAAACAAGAAGCATCTGGGAATTGCAAAAGTGATTTTTGACACGGTCAGGGCTGCAAAAGTCGCCGTTGAACATCTCCATGAAACCTCAGTGATGGGAAACATCATTCACGTGGAAATCGATCCAAATGGTAAGTTTAAGAAACATTACATAGATTTTGTGTGATATCATTTTTTCCATTTTGCTGTATTTTTGTCATATTCCCTCAATACAATTTGTTGTAACTACTTGCAACCCTTTAAAACAAAACGTGCAACTCTTCTCAGGTGAAAAAAGGATGCAATATGTCCAGCTCCTTTTAAAAGGGCTGTATACTCCTAGGACATTGCCAGTGGGAAGCAGCGAAGAAACACTTCAATATCTCATCGACAATTTGCTGGTAGCTATACTTTGCTGTTTTTCATTGCATACTTTCTATAGGCCTACTGTAACTCTCTGTTAATTCATTTTACTAGTGCCGAGATCATGTTGACATGTTTGGTTTTTACAGTCTTCATACATGTTTGTCACTGTTATATTATGTACCTATACCTGCATAAAATGATACTTGCAGTCAATAATGATGCTGCTTGTCTTCTACAGTGCAACAAACCTTCACAAAGACAAGGGCCCATTTCCAGTCCCACCAGCGTCTCCACTCCTCTCTCCCTGGACTACTCTAGTATTTGGCAGGACACGCCTGGAAGCTTCGGCTTGACCCCGCTGTCTCACGGAACCCCTCGCACTCCCGGTCTCACTGGGACTCCTCTCTCTCAGGACTCGTGCTACTCCAGCCTGCACACTACTCCTGTCCTACAGGGGGAGCCGGCTTCCACCTTCAGTGTTCACAGACAGTCCAGACGCAGGCCGGGATGGAACTGTAACAACGGGAGAGCCTACAAAAGCTCAGACTTGAGCTCCATCTTCAAGCACTTCCAACCACAACCTCTGCTTCCCGCCCATATGCAGACTGCAAGCAACACAGGCCACAAGCCAGACTCTTGGCATCAGAATGCACAGTCCTCTAAAGAGTCTTACTTTTACTTTAACTCTCCCGATCAGGAGACCGACGATGTATTTACTACTACCTCTAAGCCTAGAACTCTGCGCTGCAGCCCTCCCAGTGACCTAAGCATTAATATGGAGCGGAGAGGCTCCGTGGAGAGGCTGGCAGCAGCATCCTCCCCTCCGCCAGACTACCTAACGTGCATTACAGCTCATCTCCCCTCGCCTGCCGCCGACGCAGATCCTAAAAGCCCCGGTGAACAAGAGATGAAGAGCTTGGACTCCCGAATCGAAATGTTACTGAACAAAACGGAGACCGTGCAGGACGCGTCTGACCTCGAAGAAATGGGCTGGGAAGCTTGTGGGCAGAACCGCCAGGAGGACAGTCCTGTTTCACCTCAGTCGCCTGAAAACTCTTCTGCGTCGCGTCACACACCTGTCTGCCCCCCAGCTCCTGGTGGATCCCTCTCAGCCAGCCACAAGTCCTCCCACAACAGTAGAGAGGTTATCAGTCCGACGCCTCTCTCTGCCAGTGGAGCGGACGAGGCGGCCCAGGTTGTGGCTTCGCTTTTGAGAAACCCACGGTCTCCTTCATCTCTTCACCCGCATACAGCGACAGGGGGTTGGGCTAGGAGGGGGAACATGTGCCAGGCAAAACAGCCCTCCTTGGACAGAGATGATGCAGAAAATGCATTGTCCTTATCCAAGGTAATACATATTAATATATAATAATAACTAGAAAGGTGCAATTCTGGGGAATTGCAAGTGAGTCGCGAGGAATGCACTGGTGAATCACTTGATGAAGTGATCTCAAGTGAAGCATGACCAAAAGTTTAACTTCTCTGTTGTGCAAAGGTTAACAAAAAGCAGGTTCACTTTGCTTTCTTGGAGCTAGAACAATAGTGTGTTGCCTATAGCAACCACACTAATATAATAATAATAATTCATAAAACATTGATCAGTCCCTGAAATGTCTACTGTACACATTTTGTTCATCAAGGTCGCAATAATAGTTATGATGCATTATGTGTTTATTATTTATTATTATGTGCATTTGTCATTTAGGAACTGTTTTGCAAAAGAAACAGAAATATATCAGAATGCAGTGTTATGTTATGGATAATATGAGCTGCATGATGCTCTGCTTCAGTCCTAAATCAGAATCATGATTTTATCCTATCACCCTCACAGCAACTTCACGTAACACGTGTGGAGCATTCAGAGAGCAAACAGTCTGGAGTCAGGAATCCCACCAAAGGGAAAGCGTCCCTGCCTTGGTGTCCACCTCTTCCATTCATCAATGGCACCATCCAACGCCCTCCCTCCAAGCCTCCCCCTTACCCCATCCCTGGACGCTCTCACCCACCGGTCGCTCCGTTCGCGTTCCCCATTCCACCCATCCCGCCCTCCATCCTGCCATTTCCGATTCGCCTGCCGGACGGCACAATTCCCATCCCGCCTCCGGGCTGGATCCCACCTCCAGGCCATCCTACCAGCTTCACCATGCCTCCTCCACCTGTACTCAGACCCCCTCCACCTTTGATAGCTCCACCCTCTGCCATGCTAGGCAGGCAGCCTGCTGGGCATTCAGACATAGCGGGTCCCTCAGAGCGTGGTAGTGTGCCCAATTTGCCCGTGCAGCGCCTGGCCTGGCCCGGTCTACCCAACAACGTACCCTTGTTCAACCCCTTCGTGCCGCCCCCAGGCTACATGCCCGGGAGAGACGATCCTCATAAGGTCACAGAGGAGAAGGTTTTGGGGGTTGTCGTGGAGGAGCTGAGGTCACTCATTAAGAAGGATATTGTACGTAGAATGGTTGAGGTTGTCGCTTTCAATGCTTTTGACGCGTGGTGGGAATGCGAGGAGCAGAAAGCTAAGGTGATTTCGCTAAATGTTTTTTGCAGCAATAACACTATTATAGCACATGCACAGCATTCACATTGATTACTGGAAATCCTATTTGAAGACAATCACAATGCATTACTGTATTAGCTTGGTATATTCAGTTTTAACTCCTTTTTTGTGTATCCTCAGAGTGCTATTGCTCCTTTGAAAGCCGGAATAGAAATAGTGGAAGAGAGGGCCAAGTTAATAAATCCCCTCAGCCACATTATTGGCCAGCGAAAAAACACTCCACTGCCTTCCTTCAAGGTATTGAAATAACACATTGACTTAAAGACAATGAATGGTGATTTAATTTGTGGTATATATATTATATATTAAAAAATCTGTCTAACATTATTATGCAGGTAAAAAGGAAAACAACCCATACTAGCACCTCAGATGTTCCAGAGAATGTGTCGTCAGAGGGAAATGATGTTCATCGTGACAGTGCTAGTAAGTGCTTATTACAACCATGCTGTTAGTTTGCAGGTTCATCAATACATTACAAAACAATTGTAATGTGGCTGGCTGCCTGACGAGCACTAAGAGTTGAGGCATTCCATTTTGTATAACATGGTTCTATTGTGAAAATAGCAGATCTACATGCTCACAACTCCTCGCGTTAATATTTGACAATTTGGCCAATGTTTAATTGTCATTTTATAGTTATTAAAAAGTCCTTAAATTGTCACTTTAGAAATGTGCAGATACCCTCTATACACTTAAACTTTATGTTGACTTCTTTACTGTTGAGAGAGAAAGCAATGTTGCACATAAGTTAATCATCTATAAGTTAATCATCTGGGGACCCCGCAAAATAATTTGGGGACCCCCCTGGGGGTCCCGACCCCCAGGTTGAGAACCACTGGTCTACTAACAGACAAACAAACAGACAGCCACAGCCACTGTCTTGTCACTCTGGCTGAAGTTTTGTCCACCAGAGGGTGCTGCGGCTCAACGTTTAGTTGTTCGTCTAGTTCTAACCAAAGTTCTCCTTCTTTCTAGATTTGGACCAGGTAAGTGATACAACCAAACACACAGCAGTGAAGACAGCACCAGTTGAAGGTACTGCTCCAGCTCTGAAGCGCAGACATGCAAGGCCGCTTGAGCTTGATAGTGATGGGGAAGAAGGGGAGGAAGAAGAGGACAGTGCACCAACAGACGAGAGATCAAACAAAGAGGAGAGTCCCTTGGTCATTGGTGATACTCCTGAAGCCAGGGTAAATGGGGATTTTACATGAAGAGTTATGGCCGAATTCAAATAGCATAAAAGCAACAGTGTATGAAGCATTGCTACCCCACAGCTGACTTTGTTTACAATGAGATAGATGCAATCACATTAAATGTTTGTCGATCTGTAATTGAATGACTCGAACCGACGGAATGATACTGATAGAAAACATATATTTCCAGGTTGTGAAATTGATAAAATAAATGTTTGATTTATTATTCATTTAAGTAGACATATACAGTATATTGAAACTAGTTCTGATGTTCCTTTCAATAGTGTCACATAGGTGATGATGACCAAAATGATGATGATACACAAAAACCAGAGAACATTGAGGATAGAGATGTTTTTGTCTCCAGAACTTCTGAAAGAATGCATTTCTCAGACACTGGTAAGTTAAAACACTCAGCTCTAAGTTGAGGTACCTGTTCGCACGGGTGGAAAGTACTCTCATTATTGTAATTGAGTAGCATTTTCATGTAATCAGCAGCTCTACTTTCACTTAAGTTGATTGTTAGTGTTCTACTCAACAACCGTTGGAAAGGCAAGAAATGCAGAATACCCTACCTACAGTTATGCTGTTCTGACACAACCAGGATGATATTCCATTTAAGTTTGCTTTGAAGCCCTTTTTGTACAGTATGTACATATATCTACGTAGCAGCTACGTAGATATATTGTACTATGTCGTAGCTGTTAACAGAGCTGGCTTCAAAAGTAGTTTTTGACAGTAATTCTTATTGAGTAGGATATTCTAGTATTCTTTCCACCTTTGCATTTGTCTTCAATGAGTGCATAATGTGTCAAAGACCTTATTAGGTTTTAATTTCATGCGTTTAGGGGTACTGAGGCTATGCGAGTAGTGAGTAGGACCCAAACACATACAACTGAAGGCAGGACTCAAAAGGGTTTATTTAAACTAAGGTCATCCCAAAAACTGGGCTGGCAAAACATGAACATGTACAACTTCACCCAACAACAGAGAGAGAGACAGTAGAGAGACAGATAGACAGACAAAATGAAACATCAAAGTTAAGTGTGTCTTTGGGGTTTTATAAATCTGTATGAACCAATGAATAGTACTAACAAGTTCTTGTGATTAATAATAACTACTGAATGCACCATAATAGTTGTAACGGTTCATTCATTTGCATTCTTTTTTATTTTTTTAAAGAGAGTCTCTCAGAGGTGGAGTCCAGCTCCTCCGAAGACTCATCATACTCTGACTCATCAGAGTCCTACTCCTCCGAGGGGACAGAGGACTCGTCCTACCAAGACTGTAGTTCTACAGAGGACGAAGAAGACGCACCGGAGGACAGCATGGAGACGAGAAGCATCGACTGTGTGGTGATTTCGTCAGACGAGGAGTCAACGGAGCTGGAGCCGCCTGCCACCCCCTCAGCCCCCCTCACCCCAGGTGCACAGCTAGATCTGGACCTGAAGGAGTGGTCCGAGAAGGAGCTGAGGGAGGCCCCAGGAGGGGGACAGCATGGCTCCAGTCATTGTTGTGACGCCAGTGAACTTGACCTAGCGATGGAGTTCCAACCAAGCGCCTCTCCAGACCATCTCCGTCCCCCGTCGCCTATAGGAGTTGCAGGTCACGTGTCAGATATACTAAACATCATAGACTTGAGTAATGAAATGCCCACCAATTCACCCTTTGTTAGCCTTCTGGTTGGTTCCTGACTGACCAACCAGCAGGCTCTATCTGCCTTGTCCCGCCCAGGTTCCGCCTTTTTTATGTTGAATTTGCTAAAACATATTCTTTTGGAGTAATACAAACATTTAAAAACATGCTGAGTCACTATGCTGCCACTGAGCAGCTCCATTTTACTGAAACCAAGTTTGAAATTAGAATTGAAAACCCAGAATAACAATATGAAGAAACTGAATTAAAATGGTAGTGGATGGAGTGTCCCACCGAGTGTCCCACCAAGACACAGCAACCAATGGGTGTGAAGAGGGGTGGGACAACGCGAGGGACAAGGGTGAATTGTACCATTAACCACATATGAACCCTATCGTCCCTTGGGGCGAACGTTCAGCCGAAATTGCAGATCTACAAGCTCACACTTGTGCTATTTCGGCTATAAGAGACTTGGTGTATAGGGCTTAAGTGGTTAATAATATTATAAATAAATACAAAATATTATATTCATTCAATAATTGTATGTTCTTAATGTTATCATATTTTCTCTCTGTAGTTGTTGAGTCTGATTTTGATGTGGAGATCATGGAGAGCCCCGAATGGAGAGTGGAGTCACTGGAATACATGGAAACGGAAAACCTCAGGCCCCTCACCCCTACTGGCTCCTTGGTAGAAAGTGACCCAGACCTGCTTGTACATGGCAAACCAACCCCTCCTGCTGCAGAGGAGATGGAAAGGCCACAAACACCAGGCCTGGGAGTAGAAGCTCAGTTGGAGAGCGAGTGCATACTGGCCGAGCTCCTTTCCCACTCTCCCACAAACAGCGAGTCAGTGCCCAGCAATTCCCCGTCAGAGATCCGGGTGCCATATTACCCAGCCTACGAATATATGCCTAAAACGCCCGGCAGAGAGGACAGAGGATTGTGGACACCCCAAGGCTCTCTGAGAATCCCAGCCACACCTGGCAGAGACTTAACCCCTTCAGAGGAAGGTGTAATGCTGAGCCCTTCTCTTTGCGGCCATTTCCCCCTTCTTCCACCCCCGCCGACCAGCCACCACCTCTACATCTGGACCCCACAGACTCCTGGGAGAGACATGAACCGACCCCACAGAACCCAGGTCCACCGGAGGAGGATGCAAATCACCACCGCCTCACAAGGAAGGAATGCCGCGTCGCCTTTTTTATGCAGCAGCGGCGGCTCCCCCGCCGTAACGTCTTCTCCCTATAACCTCTCGGTCTCCTCGGTAGAGACCCCTGATTGGATCGGTGAGCGCGTCGGTCCGGTTGCCAGGGCAGGGCCCCTGCAAGGGCTGGAGAACATGCCTGGACTCCTTGATGAGGAGAACCGGCGAGAGACAGTGAAGTCCAACCGGAGGAGGGAGCGATGGAGATGGAGGAGGAGGAGGAGGAGGCGGAGGATGTGCCGATTGAAGTGGAGATCACTACTGAGATCCTCGCACTCCCCTCGCCGGCCTCACCCCAGGTAGAGCTGTCACGACTCACGATTATAACATTTTACATGTCGATTAATTGAGTACCTGAGACGAAAAACAGTCTATGTCTATTATTTTAAGATTTTGAATATAGATATATTTTTTTGATTTACCAGACTGTAAACCACAAACTAGAAGTTTTTAATCTGTTAAATTCTTAATGCTCTCCCCCCTCATTTTGTTGAATTAGATTTTTTTTTTTACTTAACTCATATACCGGTATATAAGACATATAATACTTGTGGAAAGTGGGAAAAACAGTATTTCTCCAACACTTTGTGGCACAACAGTATAAGTCCGTACAAGCAATATTCAGCAGACAAAGGGAGCAGATAAAATTAAAACAAAATGAGGGGTGCATTAACAATTTAACAGATTAAAAATGACTAGTTTGTGGTTTACAGTCTGGTAAATCAAAAAACATCTATATAAAAAAAGAAAGAAAATGGACTTAGACTGTTATTCGTCTCAGGTACTAAAAATGTGTCACTCAAATAATTGCGATTAACGATTTAATGGTGTTTTGTCGTGGACAATTACATAATCAGTTTGTCTCGTAGGCTTTGAAGTTGCACATGGCAGATATGACACATAACCTAAATATACAAAGAAATGTCTGACATATTTGACAACTTTGTACTTAAAAAAGAACATTGATAGTGGAAATAACGGATCTACTATAGATCTGCTATTTCCACTATTTTTGAAAATGTTTGAAAATGAAAATATATGAACATTTTTCAACATGGAAACGATTATGATGATTATGACAAAATAATTGCGATTATGTCAAATGATTGCGATTAGACGATTATGTAATAATTGTGACAGGCCTCACGCCAGGTGCCGTTCGAGGTCTGAGGAGAGGAGAATACTCCACCTTTTCTGGAGGAAGGGTCTCGACGAGGAGGATGCAAGGCTGCTGCAGGTTGCTCATGACTGGCTGCTTCAGCAGGACAATGGCTTTAGTTGGCTCAGTGACACACGTTGGATTCCTCATCCTTATATCCTTTTGAAGACATAAACTAGAAACAGTGCAGTGACTGTAAGTAAAAGTGTTAGTTAGATTTTAGTGCCAGGCCTGTCTCTTTAAAGAGCATGATGATACTGCCTTATTTTGCACACAATAATTTAATGATGGATCTGCCATCAATAAATTACTTTGTTAAAGGTAAGATCCGCACTACAACAGATTAGAGATGTGCCGATCGATCGGTGAGTGATCGCGATCGGCTGATAAATATGTCTCTATCGGCTTTGATCGGTATCGGCTTTGCCTCTGTTGGCTTTGCCGATCTACAAGCTAGATTTAAGAAGAATCCTTAAATATATAAAAATTCTGCTACAGTAACACAATAAATCCATAAAGAAGTTATGGACGCTGTGATCGGGAATACCGGTATTGGCAGATACTGATTCCAGTTGATCGGTGATGGGTATCAGGCTATCAGCCCCAAAAATGTCATTCGGAGCATCTCTAAAACAGATTATGTGTAAAGATCAAAAGAATTAAGAAATCACGGTCAATAATTGTTCATTGATTGAAATGAAGAAATCACAGTTTACTCTGGTAGATGTAACGTAACAAAAGTCATATTGTGCATTGTACTGTGTACTCTCCTTAATCTCAATCACTGAGTGGAGTCTTGGCAGAAAGTAGTGAGGATCACAGCAGCTGGCAGCAGAGCCATGTGAGTGGATGTGCCCGTGCTGAGGGTTTCTACAAAATCAGTATGATGGATAAAAGGAGATACCTCAACAATGCACTACTGACCACAGACCTTCCATCTACGAGCACACAGGTATGCAGTTAGCACACAGCACTCACCCCTCTCACTTAAGTACATTCACGCTACATTTTAGGCATTAACTAAAGCTCTTATTCAGAATGCCTTATCAGCAAGAATTCAGCGTCTTACTCTTAAAATACATTTATTCTTTTTATTGGGCTTTTCTGCCATCAGTTCCCCGAGAGACAGCAGAAAAACAGGGGCCCAAGACTTCAGGGGACTCCTGTCCTGAGCAAGAGCTTTGAAGGGAATTGTCGCCATTAACTTTGCATTTCTCGTCAAAGGGCTAACAGAGCTCCAAAAGTCCTACTGAAAAACTGAAAGAATAGCCTAAACATTCACTTTGTAGGTGAAAACCATCATGATAGGACTAGAGGGGCAGGCAAAAAGCAATTGAAAATGCTTTTTTCAATTGCAACAGCATTGAACAGCAACAGCATTGGAATCTCTAAACTCCTGTTGAGATGCATGTGCTTTAATAATGGTGTGTACTAATATTCTGTGAAACCTATGCATGTGCTCTGTAGATCCTCTTGCTGTTCAAAACTGTTATTGTGGTGTTGATTGCAAGTCAGAGTCTAGTCTGGACATCAGGGAAGTCTTGCAGTTAGATAATGTTAAGTGCTTTTTGCATGTACAGTTTTTGATTGAAGGCTGTGTCTCTCTACAGGTAGGGACTGCCCTGCCACAGACGACCTTGCGCTCTGGGTCTGACTTCAGGTCTGAGCAGCGTCGTCTACTGTCCTCGTTCAGCTGTGACAGTGAACTGGTCAGATTCAACCAGCTCAAGGTAAGAAAACATCTTAATTTGTTCACTGCCAATAATGCAGCTGTTCCTCAATTCAGCACACGACACAGTACCAGAAAATACAAAATGATCCTGGAGTCATAATAAATGTTTACCCGTTTGCCCCAGTTCCGCAAGAAGAGGATCCGTTTCAGCCGGAGTCACATCCATGACTGGGGCCTTTTTGCCATGGAGCCCATATCAGCTGATGAAATGGTTATTGAATATGTTGGCCAGACCATTAGACAGGTGAGACCAAACAATGATAAAAACACAAATATGCATAGCAAAATCCTAAGTGTTAATTCAACCCCTAGATCAGGGGTCTTCAACGTTTTCAGGCCAAGGACCTCTTTGTTGAGAGAGAGATGAAGAAGGGACCCCACAACCTTTTCATAGATTCCATATAGTTTCATCGTTTGACAGCACAATCATCAGTGTATTTTGGATTCATGTCAATTTGTGTTTTCAGATATTTAACCACTTGAACCGTCAATACTTAATAAACTTGACCTTTCACAATGTACTTAGTCTGCTTTTTCCCCCTCTACACCAAAGCTCTTTGCCAAAAAATAGCCGATCTACAAGCTCACAACACCTCACAGCGCGAGGCGTGGTGAGCTTTATAGATCTGCTATTTTTGGCTAAAATTCTCAGAATAAGGACACTAGGGTTCACATGGTTAATATAAAAAAGGAGAACAAAGTTTTGGAGGACCCCCTGTAGTAACTCTGAGGACCCCCTAGGGGTCCCGAACCCCCTGTTGAAGACCCTTGCCCTTGATTGTAAAAATGACCCATGCACACTTGGACTTCATCATCATTTATGTAAGGTACCGGTATTTAAAACTTTAGAAAACACATTGAGGGCAAACCCTCATTTTAAGTGTTTCTGAGGCACAGACAAGAGACAATAAACGTAGACACAATACATATTGTACAGTGGATCTCAATAAAACAATGGATCAAATTAAAACACAATAAAAATACAGCAAAACTAATAATAATAACAAATACATAAAAGTTTAAAAATTGACAATTCAACTAAAAAATATGAACGAAAAATCGGTTGGATCGGTTCGCAGTGGAGCGTGAATGGCTGGGGTTGAGGATTTGCATCTGCAAATCTGAGACCATGCTTCTCGGGTCTGGGGATTTTTTCTATGTTGGATTCAAATTGAACTTACAAATTATTCGGAGAATCCCCAGACCTTCTCGGCAGGAAACCGCTGGGTGCCCACTCCAGGTATGGAATGACACCTTGCCCCAAGTGAAGTACTTCAGGGTCTTGTCGACGAGTGAGGGGAGAATCAGAATCAACTTTATTGTCAGATCACAATAAAGTTATCAGGTGTAAATTTGATTGAAAAAAAGTAAAGTGTTGAGAGGGATTCGTTTTCGAGCTCCTATCTACAACTTTCCAACATCCCATCGTGCATTGCGCAGAATGTGCAGGCAGCTTCTGGCGCCGCAGCCGAGAGTGATCTACAAGCTCACAACGGTTGCATCTGCGACTTAACGTGAGCTTGTATGTCTGCTGTTAACCGGAAGTGTCCCGTAAATAATGCTTCAGTAAATTCTCATGGAAACAGGTGGATAAATGCGAAGCAGGGTGATATCACAACTTCTCCCTAGATTATTAAAGGTTCAATGTGTTTTTTCCTCCTCAGGTTATTGCAGACACGCGGGAGAAACGATATGAAGATGAGGGTATTGGAAGTAGCTATTTGTTCAGGATTGATGACGATACCATCATTGATGCCACAAAGTGCGGGAACCTAGCCAGGTTTATCAACCACAGCTGCAATGTGAGTAAATCCACAGAGGCAATACAGAACATTCATTAATTGTGTCTGAAGACTGGACGCATTGTCTCTGCTGGGCATAAACCTTGTTTCTCCATATTTTATCCTTTTATGTTTTTTCATAAATGAATATATCTTGTTGTTCTTACAGTGCCATGTGTATAAGGCAAGCCACCATGTGAACTGTGACCTTATTGTATCTGCCAGGCGAAGTTATAGCCGAGACTGTTTTCGCCCCTGTCTGTCTGTGTGTGGTACACCTTATCTCTGTAGTCCTGTGATCAAGATATATCTGTTTGAGTTTTTCGGATTCTATTCCGATTGACTACGATTAGCTTTCAGTTTTCTACAGGGGGCCCTTTTTGCACGGCCTTCTGCAAGCACCACTGGGTCTCTGCAAGCACCACTGGGTCGAACAGTGGAAAACTTTGCACGCACACACCCAGAACGTCAAGGAAGAATATCCACCCAGTTATTTCTTTAATTGGACAGTTATAACGCCCACATATAACACCCACATTTTTGTTACTACTACAAATTCTGGCTGTAGTCATGTGATCAAGACCTTTCTGTCACATTACAAATATTCCATTCCGATTGGCTATGATTGGCTTCCAAAGTCTGCAGGGATGGCCCGTTTTGCACAAAATGCCACACATCATGAATTCAGAGCACGATTGCTGGGAAAATTTGCACGCACATTCCCACCAAACTAAGGAATCAGAGATTTTTCAAATCTCCTCATAGTGGGAAGTTACAACAGCCCACTTCACATATTGGCCTATAACTTATGAACCGTAGGTTGTACAATCAATTCAGGCCCTGTTTGTGCCAGATTAAAAATTCTGTGTTTTCTTCAAAAACACACAAAAAATAAAACTATTAATCGACCGTTACACATTATCTCTGTTGTCATGTAATCAAGATGTATGATGTATTTCAGATCCCATTTCTTTAACCGCTATAACCGCTTTTGTTCCAAACTTTGCAGCTTAGTTCCTTCCCCGCCTGGTGGAGACCAGTGCTCTGAGGCACCTTTCTAGTTAATGAATATGATTCCACAGTTCACTTTTAAGATTAAGATTTGTTTTCTTAAAGGAGAATGCACCTACTCCACATTGATCTTTTTGTTCACTTACTTGCTGTCCAACAAACATTGGATTGGAACTAACGCAATGTGCCTCTTGTTTTCTGTTTTGCCATTCAGCCTAATTGCTATGCAAAGATAATCACAGTGGAATCTCAGAAGAAGATAGTGATATACTCCCGGCAGCCAATCAGCGTCAACGAGGAGCTCACATATGACTACAAGTTCCCCATTGAAGATGAGAAGATCCCATGTCTGTGTGGGACAGATACCTGCCGAGGGTCCCTGAACTAATAATGACTGACGGAGAGCCTCGTGGGTTGGGCCTTCTTTGTGCCTTTGTTGTGCGAACAACACTTTACTGCCAAAGCATAAACCTCAGAAATATGCTACACAAAAGAGACATTTGAAATATGGCAAGAAGAGATTTATTTTAAATACTGTTCCAAAGGCAGTACATGTGAAATGTCTACAGGTCACTAATGAGCTAAAAGATGGACTGTTCCTCTTTGGATTTGAATAGGAGTGATTAGGGCTGTCACGATTATGAAATTTTACATGGCGATTAATTTTCTCTCAAATAATTGCGATTAACAATTTAATTGTGTTTTTGTCGTTGACAATTACATTTCTGTTTGGCTTGTAGGCTTTGAAGTTGCACATGGCAGATATGACACATAACCTAAATATACAAAGAAATGACTGACATATTTGACAACTTTATACTTAAAAAAGAACATTGATAGTGGAAATAGCCGATCTACAAGCTCACAACGCGTCGCAATGCGACGCGTTGTGAGCTTGTAGATCTGCTATTTCCACTATTTTTGACTTTCTTAAAAATATATGAACATTTTTCAACATGGAAACGATTATGACGATTATGAAAAATAATCGCGATTATGTCAAATAAGTAAGCAATTTACCCCGAGTGAGAGGACATTATGCTCTGATAATGTCCTGTGTTAGGGTGTTATCGGACGAGGCGAAGCCGAGTCCGATAACACCCTAACACAGGACATTATCAGAGCATAATGTCCGACCCCGAGTGGTAAATAGCTTTTCTACCACTTTTTCCCTTATACATGAAAGAAAACACATAGTTGTAACTTGCAAGGATCTTAAGTTACAATCATTATTGCCTATAAAACTTCCGCGAGACAGCAGATAGTTCCACCAACAACATCTTCTACTCACCAACAGATGGCGCCAACTCCATACTAATCCATGCGTCTAGCTTACAGCTAAGCTAACGTCAGTTAAAAGCACCGTTCCGGCCGTAAATAGAGGCTGTTCGCTTCCAGAAAGGCATAGGTTCAGAGAAAAGGGGCTTTAAAGTTGGCGGATTGCATTGGATCCAAATAAATCGGCGACGATAGTACGCACGTTAGTAAACATAGGACCGCTGCGACCTTCATTTGTTGGTTGGGGGAAAGGTGTTCCGACTACCTCCTGAAGTCCCCGGATGTACACTGAGGCGCATTGATCTCGGACAAGTCCGCACACAACTTTGCGGCAGTTGTCCTCTCATAACCTCCGGAATTTAGCCAATCAGAATCCAGTATTTGAACACGTGACTCGAAAAAGTGGTAGAATCACGATTAGACGATTATGTAATAATTGTGACAGCCCTAGGAGTGATGCGCTTCTCTATTGACCTGCTCAGGTAGTTCATTGTAGTTCACAATGAGTAAGTATAATAATGTTTTCACTTGTGAGAGCTAATAATGTTTTGCTTGTGTCAAGCATATGTTAGTTCTCTTGCGTATAGTTTGAGACCTAAAGATACAAAGGTTTATGTTATCATTAGTTGATGCAAAATTCTATCATTTGCTCTTTCTCACACAGGAAACATTATGATATAATATGCAATAAAAAACACATGCAATTATAATAACATGCTAAATTGAAGAAATCTATGTAAATCAGAAAATAGGAGGAATGGAGCAGAGATTAATAAACAGTAATGCTATGTTTTGTATTTTTTTGACATAAATAAAAATTATGTTCTGTGCTGATGGTGTTGTAGAGTAACAGGTAACCATGTCCCTCTAGCAACCATGTCTTCAGAGAATAGTGGAAGTGCACTTCCACAATCCAAGCTCTCGTAGCCGTTCAGTGAGCTCACTGCGGGAGCTGAGAGATGCTCTTTGGTCGTGTGCAAGACAAGTATGGTGACATGTTGGGGCCTTTTCCACTAAAAGAACCTTGGTTAGAGAACCAGTGCCGGTTCAACTTTCTTGGAACCTTGGTTCGTTCTTGGAACCTTGGTTCGTTCTTGCGAACCGGCATGCGTTTCCACCAGATTGGACCAGAGCCATTGTCCCCCAGTTCAGATGGTGGTTCACTGGAAAAACCAAGGATTTTGTGGTTCCGGTTCCGAACCAACTTTTACGATTCGGAACCAACTCCAGTTCTCGGTGGAAAAGCACACCTCTGGTTCATCCCATAGGTGGGAGAAAGAACCAGAACTGGTTCTTTGCCCGGTGGAAAAGGCCCCGTTGAGGCCTTTTCCACCGGCAAAGAACCGGTTCCAGAACCAGTGCCGGTTCAACTTTCTTGGAACCTTGGTTAGTTCTTGCGAACCGGCTTGCGTTTCCACCAGATTGAACCATGATTGAACCAGAGGAACCAAGGATTTTGTGGTTCCGGGTTCGGAAGTTATCGGAACCAACTCCGGTTCTCGGTGGAAAAGCTCACCTCTGGTTCATCCCATAGACGGGAGAAAGAACCAGAACCGGTTCTTTGCCGGTGGAAAAGGCCCTGCTGTGAGCTTGTAGATCTGCTATTTTCGGTGTGCAACTATGTAGAATGTGCCCTTCGTGGGTCTGGGTTCACATGCTCTTTGACACCCCATTTGGTGTCAGGATGGTCAGGTTCCCTCTTGCATTCTGATCTGCTTCGATGGCTTCAAAAAGTGACTTGAAATTCCCAGCACCAAAGCCCTTCGGGAAAGAAGATACAAGCCATGTTTTGTTTTTGTTTTTTCTCTCTTCAGAAAAGCCATTGTGTGGATTAGAAACTTTTAAATAGAAATTAATTAGGCCTAAAATTATTGAATGCTTTAACCAGTGGAAAAATAGCAGATATACAAGCTCACAGCGCAGCACCGAGTGCCGCGCTGCGAGCTTGTAGATCTGCTATTTTTGAAAAAGTCGTGAAAATGTGTGCAAATCTTTAAATATAATATGTATTTTCCATACACTGACATAGTAGTCTCTCAAAAACAGACTAACTGAGCTCCATTTAAGTGAAAAGGACCTTTTCTTTGACGATGGCCAGCCAGATTGCTGACAATAGAAACATAGGTTTTTTCCAAAGATCTTAGAAGGATTCAAAAGACACTTATAGAATCGGGTCAAAATTCAAATTTTCACGACTTTTCAAAAATAGCAGATCTACAAGCTCGCAGCGCGGCACTCGGTGCCGCGCTGTGAGCTTGTATATCTGCTATTTTTGAAAAAGTTAAAGCATAAAATAATGATACACAATAATGTGTACCCGTTCTATAAATGGGTTAAATAAACGTAGGCAGATGTAATATTTTCACCAGTAAATGGTGTTTGAGGCCCGATGTCTCTCTCACCTGGTGGTTGTGCCTCTGAATCACCTCCAAGAACACAGTGGGTCGATCCTGAACAGGCTTGGTGAAGATCTGGAGTAGGTAACCATTGTCATCGAAGTCCACCAAGATCTTCAGTTCCTGCATAGGAATTGTAAAAAGAAAACAGCAGCTATTGCTAGACAATTTTTCTAGATTTAAAAAATGTGTTAAAGGACAACTTTGTTTTTTTACAACAAGGGTTCATATTTTAGATTTTAGATAATTAGAGAAAAGAAAAGATGAGCGTTAAAATGTGTCCATTTCTTTCTTTCTTTCTTTCTTTCTTTCTTTCTTTCTTTCTTTCTTTCGTTTTAGAGATTTTGATTTACATGCATGCCCCCAACCCCAGGTTGGGGGCATGCATGCAAGTGGCCAAATATGTATTTTTTAGACACAATAAGCCCATTCCCAAGATGCACCGCAATCTTTCATGGGCAGATATGACTTATGGGAGCTGGTGTAAATAGTAACAAAGAAATTGCCAACTTATTGTGTCTAAAAAGCCACTTGTACGCATGCCCCCGCCCACTGAAATCAAAATACTAAAATCGCTAAAACAATAGAAAGCAGTATATGAAAACATTTTAACACTCTTCTTTTGTCTAACTACAATCAAAAATATGAACCCTTGTAAAAAAAACAAAGTTGTCCTTTAAGAAGAAGGCTGAAGAGTCATGAAGACTGTTAGGGGCCTTTTCCGGCAAAGAACCGGTTCCAGAACCAGTGCCGGTTCAACATTCTTGGAACCTTGGTTCGTTCTTGCGAACCGGCTTGCGTTTCCACCAGATTGAACCATGATTGAACCAGAGGAACCAAGGATTCTGGGTTTCCCGTTCGGAACCAACTTTTACGGTTCGGAACCAACTCCGGTTCTTGGTGGAAAAGCACACCTCTGGTTCATCCCATAGGCGGGAGAAAGAACCCGAACCGGTTCTTTGCCGGTGGAAAAGGTATATAGACTGATATAGTACAATCACGGTTCTAACCTGTAGGACATCCAAGTCTTCTGCAATTTTGACTTGTGAGTGTTTCAGGTTCTCTCTCAGCTGTTCATAGTATGTGTCTGGCACAATCATGAACTCCATGCCACGCTCCTTCAGGTTACGAATCTGCGATTGAAATGGTTACAGAATGACCACTGCCACACCATGTAATGCACTGGTTCCTCAAAGTGGATTCCAGGGACTCTGTGGCTTCCTTTAGTGGGGTCTAAATTGTCTGTAACTCTGGCAGGGTACAAATGGAAACAAATGAACCATTTGTACACTGCCAGGGTTAAGGGGAGACCTTGCAATTTGAGAAAATCGTGAAAATGTGTGCAAGTCTTTGAATATTTAGGTTTTTTGAAACAAATATGTTCTATGTCAGTGGTGCTCAAACCTTTTCATGTGAAGGACCCCCAAAATGATATGTATTTGGCCACGGACCCCTATCTCAAAATATTTAGTTCCAGGGCCCCCACCAGAAGCAGAATTTGAGTTACAAATGTTCGCTTAAAAAAATACATATATTCAAAGATTTGCATGCATTTTCACGACTTTTCAAAAATAGCAGATCCACAAGCTCGCAGCGTGGCACTTGGTGCCGTGCTGTGAGCTTGTATATCTGCTATTTTTCAATAGCTAAAGTATGAAATAGTTAGGGGCCCTCCACATTAGGCCCTAGTAACTCAGTCCCACCCGCCCCTGTGTACCGGTATGTGCACTTACTGCAGTGATGATGTCAGATGTGTTCATAGCAATGTGCTGGACTCCAGGACCTCCATAATACTCCACATACTCCTATTATTAAAATAAATCACACCCAATGTGAAGTGAGCGGTGGTTGTGCTTGCATAACGTCTTCAGACTAGGATATACCTGTAGGTCTAGGATGTAATTGGTGATGTAATACAGGCTACACACACACACACACACACACATTGCTATGGCAAAACGCTGAGTAAAACACATTGCTATGGCAAAACGCTAAGGAAAAAGTGGCTACAGATAGGTCTAGGATGTAATTGGTGATGTAATACAGGCCACACACACACACACATACACACACACACACACACACACACACACACACACACACACACACACACACACACACATATTGCTATGGCAAAACGCTGAGGAAAACACATTGCTATTGCAAAACGCTGAGGAAAAGTGGCTACAGAGTACAGACACACGCACAGCCACTCTATGGAGCGGTTTACCACCGCTCAAAAAACAAATGATACCAAATAGGTAATGGATAAGGCTTATACATCAAAGTGAGACACAGTATCTAAAATGTTAAAATGTTCCCTTGTAGAAAAGTGTTCCTGTGTGATATATTGTACATGTAAGTAACTATGCTGGGACAATTGCTGGAGCACTGTTGCCTGTTAGAGTTGCATAAAATATGAACCATGTACTGTATTAAATCCTCTTTTAAATGTGTCTACGGTTTTGTTAACTGTTGACTACTGAGATCAATATACAGCCTATATCAGTTTGTTGAAACTGCTACTACTTGCTGTTATTGTATTTTGTGACAGCATATCCACAACTTTCCCACGTCCCGCCGTGCATTGTGCAGAAGTTATCCAGCAGTTTCCGGCGTCGCAGCCGAGAATGATCTACAAGCTCACAACGGTTGCGTCTGCGACGCAACTTGAGCTTGTATGTCTGCTGTTCTCCGGAAGTGTCCCACAGATAATACTACAGTAAATTATCGTGGAAACAGGTGGATAGTATTACTTTGTCTCACTGGTGAAAAGTGCTGTGGTGATGGTTTAATAGAACATACCTGGATCTGTGATTTGCGCTTCCCAATAGCAGGCTCGTTAATGGGCATCTTCACTGTCTCTTCATAGTTGGCCACCACAATGGAGCGTAGCGCACTGAACTCTGTTTGCAGCTGCTTATCATCCACTGACCAGAAGCGATGGAAAAGCAGGTTCCTCCGATACCTGTGGCATTGCAAACATGGTCAAGAACCTTAACCACTTAAGAACTTTATACTTCGTTGCATGTCGAAAAGAGAAATAATACTACTAGCTGATCTGCAAGATCACAACACATCATGATAGATCTGCTATTTCAGCTATTTATTAAAACTATAATGATATGCCAAAATAGGGATAAAGTTGTTAATGGGTTTAAGTGAAATAAAACTGTAATATTAGTGTAATATAGAGCATTTTAATGGCACTTTATAGGGATGGCATTCCAATAATTTCACGATTTGCTCCTATACTCTCTCTCACTGACAAACAATAAAGTCAGAATAATAATAATTAGTTCTTCTGACAAGGATGCCGCTCAACAATTAACTGTTAATTAATCAACAGAAATTTGTATTTATAATTTAATTGCTTCCATATCTGTTATCTGCACTATCACAGTGAGAACTGCTCTACCATGGGATTTTCATGTACGGTAAACTGTTTTAGTGGAGGACCTCAGAAAGCACTGCACCCATTTTCTAGAATCATTCAGTGACCATGTTCACTTGGAAAGGTGCCTTGCCCCTCCTATTTTGATCGCGCTGCTGTTCTGCGGGGCCCAAACCAAATCCAGATGTCCATCACCACAGGGACCCCTCAACAAAAAAAAATGCCAAGTCATGGTGGTGCTTGACTCATGCCAAACAGGCGGAGAAATACAATACTCGCACCTCCCACATCCAACTCTCCCCAAACCACATCTGGAGCCATGAGCTGGGACTCTGTTGTTGTTATGTTCTATGCTAAATCTATGCAGTAGCACATAACCACTTAAGCCCTATTTTGTTTCCAGAAATGTTCAAAAATAGCAGATCTACAAGCGCTATTTTCAGAAAAATAAATGGTGTTTAAAATGTTTTGCCTAGAATGACATGCGCAAACTAGGTTGGAAGTGGTTCATTCTCTATGCTGCGTACATTATGTAAGCCAGTGATTCTCAAAGTGGGGTCTGGTGACACAAAAAGTGTTAATATAGCATCAAAATCTGTTTAACCCTACATATAATTTACATAGGCTATTTGAAAATTGCTGATCTACAAGCTCTCAATGTGTCATGATGTGACATGTTGTGAGATTGTAGATTTTTAATACATTTTGGAAAGACATTTTTAGATTTTTTAGATTTTAACAAAATAAATCTTGGTCTGTGGCTAAATACACATAAATGTAGGGGTCCCTGACATTTAAACGTTTGAGAATCACTGACGTAGCAATTCTAATTGCATGTGTGGAGATGTCTATACAGAAACATCAGGCATTACATTACCATTCCACCACAGGAACCATCTCATCATCCGGTTGGTTACCAACGACATGGTCAATGAAGTCTAGTTTCCCACTTGGCCTGCAAAGAATCATCGGTGTGAAATCCTACAAAGCATGGGTGCAACCTCCAGAGCTGTAAGACGGCCTTGGTGTAAAATGGTCATGATTACATTCTTCTTCACCATATCTAAGAGTAGCATACAAACACTACAACAGAGTTTCCATACTTACATCTTGGCTAAGGAAGGGTCCTTGTACAGAGGAGGCTGGAAGCCTGGAAGGAACAAACCGTTGTACCCTGTTCTCTCCACAAATGTGTGTGTGGTGTCTCCATACTTTAACACACAAAGGAAATAAAAGAATGATTATCATCCGCTCATTTAGCTTATTTTCACATTCACATATTAAGGACTACCTAGTACCTACCAG
Organism: Nannobrachium achirus; assembly: GCF_963921795.1. Classification (NCBI taxonomy): domain Eukaryota; kingdom Metazoa; phylum Chordata; class Actinopteri; order Myctophiformes; family Myctophidae; genus Nannobrachium; species Nannobrachium achirus. Next base: position 20,365,600 of record NC_137832.1, on the reverse strand, counting down.
TAAGACTCCCCAATCGGGAGATAAGCGACCGTCAGGTCACATGTATACACCAATTGGCCTGTAAGTGGCATTGGTTCCTGAGTGCGTGATTTGTGTGCAAAGTCAGTAGGGGCAGTGGCAAAATATATGTTTTGCAAAAATCGGCCATATGGTGGCGCTAGAAGAGGCCCATGTGCAGGTAGATGTGAAGGTTTTAAGTGGCATGTATACCTATGTGTTGGGGTAATGTGCGATGTCTCCTTACCGACATGTCTCCATTCCGACACTAAAGGCCTCTCCATACTTCGACAGAACCGAACTTTTCGGTTATTTTTTATCTTTTCCGAAAAAAAAGCGTCGGATGTTCATACTTCGCTCCTGTATCAGACTCTCGTTTGAGGGGCATGGACGAGGAGAAACATTTTGTTCGGCCCAATCACGTTTGCCGTTTCACCGAACCTGATTTCGGCGAGTGACAACATCTCGTTGTGCAAATTTCAGAACTATTGTTCGGAGAAAAAGCATTCCAGAACTTTCGAGGAATTACATTTTATAGTTGAAAAGGACCTTTTGACCGAAAACAGCGGTTTCGGTCAAAGTATGGACAGGCCTTAACCCTATCTCTAACCCTAACCCTAAACCGAACCCCCATGGGAGTGTCGCCACTCCGACAATAAGAAGTCAATTTCGGAGTGGCGACATGTCGGAATGGAGAGAGCCTTCCAGGAGGGAATATGGGAAATGGTACAGATGCATGTTGCTGACATGAGTTGCTGTCACATTCACATATTAAGGACTACTTATGAGTGTTATTAAAAATGTATAGATACTTTATGAATTTGTGATGTCAGAGTGTTCTGGACCATCAATTGTTACACTCCGAGAGTAAAATGAACATTCAGTACAACTGCACCTATATGAATGCTCCTTACCGTTTGAAGTACAGCCAGCCTTACTCTACCATGTTTGTCCTCTAGTGTGTAAGGCTCCTTCAAAATAACAGCTCCTCGCTCCCGAGCTTTCTGTTCAGTAGCAAAACATCATTTCAGTAAAAATGTCCAAAAAAAGAAATTCATGAAGTAGAGTGAGATGCTTTGAGAAGGTTTTAAAAAGAAAAGAAAGGGCCTGCAGTTTTACCTGCACAAGGAAGTCACAGTTTTGTACTGTAAATGCAATGTCCTTGACTCCATCCCCATGCTTGACGTAATGTTCTCCCATTTCTGAGAACAGACATTAAAACAAATAAAGCTTATTAATAATTAAATTAAGATAAATTAATTGCATTACTTATTAGGAATACATGCCAGTGACTGGTTCCCAAAATCACATGTAACGTTCAGGAGCTCTTTGCTGTCCCAAACTCATGTCCTATCTTTCCAAATAATCCACACAACATTAATCATAGCCATAATAATTTACGTCAATATTTAAAAGTTTACTTTTGCCACTTGTCTTTGGTATGATTTTATCAAACCTATAGCCTTGTATCAAGAATGTCATAGATGCATTTTATCGAGTCTGACTTTTGCTTAGTTATAATGCAAAACCCAAAAAATCATCTATGATAGTCCTGATCTAAGGCTATGTCAAACTAGCCTGGAACCAGACCAATCTGCCTGGGCAAAAAAACTTGCCCTTGGCGAATATGGGTCTGGCCCCGCTCAATTGTCTCCTCGCCCCAAAGATTTGGGGACCAATCAGAGCCCAGCATTGGTCTGATCTAACCAATCGTGTCCAGAGCCATTTTTTTAACCCACCCCTTGGAAATGAAAATTCTGCTCGTGAGTCCAGACTAATATCAGATACGCAGTGAGGAATTAGTATGAGCAACGCCAGGCTAATGTCAAACCATCAACCAACCTTTGTTTCCTGGATTGAGGGCAGATGAGAAGACATAGATGATCTGTGAAAGACAACATCCAGAATATTGAGAAATATTACTCCTACTGACACCTGCCATTGGTAGTTATGTATTATATTGAATGAATGATTAAATGTGGTATTATGACTAATCGATTAAAATTCCAACTTATTCAAGAAGTCATATACTGTAAGTCCTATAATTAGATACATTATTACTTTGGAAAACATAGCACCAATAAAATGTTTTAAATGTTATATTCATTCTTGTCTAAATACTTGAATCATAGACCATCTTTCCAGAGGTGTCCCATAGTTTATTTCTAATAGATTTCTGGATTTGTCTATACTTTGGACCTTAGGTTGAGGGCTCATTACCTTTCCTTGTTTGACCGCATGGGACACCACTTCACGTGAACCTGTCTCCAAACCCTGGTATCCCATAGGCTCAAACCCCAGCTTGTTACAATAGTATGATGCAGCCTGTTGAGAGAAGAAAAGATGCTTTGAATGCATAAAATCACTAACATCCTTGACATCCAGACAACTATGTGTCTGAAATGAAAGATAAATATAATGCTGTATGAATCCCATGTTTTGTATTATGGAATAAAGCCGATATAATGATAGATTTCCCCCTCCATGAGTCAGTTTTACGCTTTTATCAGTAGTAGCAGGAGGAGGGTATTGTTATATTTAGTCCTGTATCCTACTTATGAATGCATTGTCATTGTGAAATAAAGCAGTAAGGACAATTATAGGCCCTATTGCACATAATGTTGATAATCATAATAGTGTTTCAACAGAATAATACTGCCACGCCACCTCCTGGCAATAAACTGTAAGAGTCACAGGGAGTTTGGTGATATATTCCACCAACAGCATAAGTATTATGGTCTGGGGCTTCATGATCATTCCTCCACCCCTTTGCAGAGCCAATAGACATCCTCAGAAGACATAGCCTATCCCCTCCATCCCTGAATAATTTAAGGAAAACATTCTCTGTGTGCCCAAAGCAAAGTGTGACTAAAAGTTAAAGTGATGGAGGATTTACCGTACACCTACCTGTTTTGCATTTCCAACCCAGAAAGTTAGATGATCAAAACAGAGGAACTTCCCTTGCTCGTGCTTAAGAAAAGAAAATTGGGGTTTTGTTGAGTGTAGAAAATAGAAACATAGAATCAATGCTATAGGACTACACAGTTTAATTTACAGGCTCAAGTTCGAGTAGGCTTTAGTATTCAAAACAGAAAAAATAAAATTGATCATCTCTTAGCAATTGGCCAACAAAAACTGTATTGATACAAGTTCATACAACAGAACATAGGTCTTGTTTGTCATCTTCTCAAGCATCTCATCATCACATAACCTCTGTAAGCTTACCTTTTCACCTTTGTCTGTGTATGTTGTCTGAAAAGTACATAATAATCAAATTTAATATAATTAATAATCAGTTAGGCTACTAATTACAACATGCAACATAAACAGAAAGTATGCGTTATTAAATAGGCAGACCTTCAGACAAACAAAAGTAGCCTGTGTGAAATAGGTCTATACATTTCAGAAATGGCCTATGAAACCATATATAAAGTGGATGTTTAGGCTACTCACCATCTTGTTCCCGTTGACCCACAATACTTAAAAGGAATGTGCAATGAAACCCCAGCATTTTAAATGATCAGAATGAAGTTTACAATTCCCCGCCCATGTGAGGAGGAGAGGAGGTTCAGCAGAGGCGTCAATTTGGTATGGCAAGCTATGGCAGCTGCCATACCTCGGCTACAGGGGGGAGAATAATAAAATGTACTGTAATCGTGCCTGTTGCTAAGGTATGGCATGACTGGTGTCTTGCACGCGCACGAGGGCGCACGTGCAAGACACCAGTCATGTTGCCATACCTTAGCTTTTTCTGAACTGACGCCACTGAGGTTCAGGTTGGTAGAGAGGGGATGAGAGAGATGGGAGGAGGCGGAGAATGATGCTTGTTGCGTGCACACACTGACGCACACACACGCACGCACACACACACACACACACACACACACACACACACACACACACACACACACACTGTTGCATAATGCTTACTCGCAAGTCGCAAAACAATGTCAAAACGCCACCTGGTTGTAGCCTACTGCTGTGCAGGTACACAGTCTACATGTGCTGTTATACAAACTACTGTATACGCTTTAGGACGACATTGGTGTGGTGTGGGGGACGTGGGGACATTACTGTGATGCAAGCAAGTTGCAATGCATTACTTACTGTGTTATTTTACCGCGTCTGATTTGCGTCCCGTGCAGCTGCATTTTTTGGGGTAAAACTCCATATGTTAACAATTAGTCTCGAGAGGAGGCTCACTCGTGCAGGGATTTCATTGGTTCATAGCAGTTGAGTGGGTCAACCACCCCGAAATGCCCCCATTCCATCCCAGACCTACCCCAGGAATCTAAGATGATTCTAGACCTTTAACTCTGTCTTCACTGTAGTAGATTAAAAGTAACATAATTATTACATAAGGACATGATATGCAATAGGCCTACTGCAAAGCTATAGACTACTCAAAGCAAGTTGTGTTCAGCTAAAGTGATGGAAAATTTTCTCCCTATTTACCTTAAATATTAGTTGGACCAAGAAAAGAACCAGTTTCCCCAAGATATTAAAGTACTTGCACACAAGAAATGAGTCCACACAGTGTAAATCTCCGTTTCTGTATTCAAAGTTAGAATGTCCAGTCATCAATAATAGCATAATAATTTCACATATATAGTTGAGTGTACACAGCATAGAAGACTTTCATTGGCCAGTAGAACATAACAATGTAGAACATAACAGATATCAGATGTTTTCCTTGTCTTGGGCCCAGTAGCCAGAAGGACAAGGCCAGATATGGCTTGGCATTATCCAATTCCTTATCCAGTGTCCTGGGCATTATGACCTGATTGACATCTCTCTGTGGTCATTCTCCTGCAGTGGAGACTTCTCATCACATGCATTAGTTATTTGTTCAAAAATAGAATGACATTGACATTTAACACTGAAAATGATATCTATACCATGTTAAACACAATAACAGGAACATATTTTAATCAATTATCTAACAATAGCCTAATTATGATATGTGATAATGTAGCCTCATTCATTTTTAGCAGGGCCAGTGGTTATTATGTCCCTTAAGTTGCACCTTATGGCATGATATAGCATAGATTATTTGTCATTTTATTCAGGTTTTTTGGAATTAAACAATGTTTTTATTAACAGATTTCCATTAAATAAAGATAAGCATAGCAGAGAGAGAGAGAAAGGGGTGATTGCAATTAAAGTACAAGCTATTTCAGTACAGCCTGTATACAATAAACTGATACAGAGGAAGAAAACATGCAACACATATTCCACTAAATGAAATTGAGCCTAGTGTAAAACATCTATGTATTTTAGTAGGCTACAGTATGAATTGAATACACAGGACCACAATGGAAACAAGCAAGCCCCTATGGCTTTTTTGTGTTATCTTTTCAGCAATGATTGTAAAATGGTACCACAAGTGTCTAAGGGTTAGGGTTAGGGTTAGGGTTAACGTCTATTCAATCAATCAAATGACTTTGATTATTTTGTGGTGACATAGTTGCCTAGTTAGTAGCCGTGGCTTATTTTGTTGTTGACGTAGTACTTTTTTTTGTGTATTATGCAAGGATTTGCAATCAATACAATATAATTAACATTGTAGGCAATGAATTATCAGTCAACCACACCTGTAAAAACACACACACACACACACACACACACACACACACACACACACACACACACACACACACACACACACACACACACACACACACACACACACACACACGCGCACGCACATGCACACGCACGCTCCCACTGCACCTGGCTGTCCCCAGATGTCTTTGTTTTTCATACTGCATGGCATCCTGAGAATACTGTAAGCTATACTGGTGTGTTAATAATGTGGTACTCAACAAAACACATCAGTGTGAAGTAGCAAGTCAGAGAGCAACATTTTTATATATTCTAATTCCATGGAAAATATTCATATTTGTCCTTCCATTCCATCAGCTCTGCACCTTGAGGCAAACATTTGATATCCACACACACACACACACACACACACACACACACACACACACACACACACACACACACACACACACACACACACACACACACACACACACACACACTACTGTACCTGATGCGCATGTGTTTGACATTTTCATTAAAACAAAACATAATTCATTATTTTCTATCTTAATTGTATATATGTACAATTAAGATGTATATTACATCAGGCTACACAATGTATTCCCCTGATCTTCACCGCCCCTTGGGGACAAGAGAAACTGAGACAATGACAATGTGAGCCTGCACACCTAGGCTCATAATTGTACTGGCTCAGTTCAAGGAGCAATACAGAGTCAGACACACAAACATATGCTCAGAATGAGTGAATTGTCCTCAGAAAAACAGCCACCACCAATGGAGAATGAAGAAGTGAAGGAGATACAGCAGCATGAGGCAGCGGGCACTGAAACATCTAAATCATCCCAGCCAGACGAGGGGCAGGTCGTCTCTGTCAGTCTCAGTGACAACAGCACAGAGGACAGCATTCCTGCAGAGATGCAAACCAAAATGCAGTCTGTTCTCCAACAGGTACGGAGCAAGATCAAATTACACGTGGGCACACATGTCCCAAAGAACAGCATTACGGAGCTAGTCCAGATGGTCAAAGACCAACGAGAAATGGAGATGGCACCAGCGAATAACAATCCTGATAGTAATCAAAGCAGTGATTATTATGAGAAGAATGCAACAGGACAGTTGTGTAAGAGGTGCTCTGGCGAGTCAGATGTAAATGGGAAGGACCTTTCTGTGATTTTTGAGAAAGAGATAGAAGCAAGTAAGAAGGCTTTGAGAGATGAATTTCTAGAGCAGATCTCCCAACTGCGTAAGGAAATGCAGGCTTACACCGACCAGGCTGTGAAGAACGTGGAACATAGGATGCAGAGCTGCTTCTCTCACAACCTTCAACGAGGGCGACAAACCAGGGAACAAGCAGAGGGGAAAAGCCCAGATAAGAAGCAAAAGCCCCCAACAGCTCCCTTGCTAGCTTCCAGAAAAACTAGAGTCCTGACCAGGACCATGACTACCATCATACCTAAGACATGTGCACCCGTCATCATTGGACCACGAGCAAAGTCAGAGACACTGAGCTCCTCAAGAGATAACTGTTCACGGCTTCTACTGAAAGATCCAGACTTCTGTGTTTTCACATCTCCGGGTACGAGCAGGCGCCCTCAGAACCGCAGGCCTCCGCCTACAACTTGCCCCCCAATCCATCCTCATCTCCAAAAGCCAGTTGGGACAAAGGCTCATCCTGGAAACTGACTTTTCAAATGTGAGGCAAAGCCGACTTACACGTTTCTAAAGTGGTTTTCTAAGATTGTCTAAACCGTGATTAATGCTAAAGCTTTAGGACAATGAGGATTGTGGTCAAGACATTTACAACTATCAGACAGACCATTTGTTATCATAATGTGTTCCATATTATCACTGTTGTATTTTTTGTGTTCTTTGGGTCAAAGCTTACAATATACTATAATCCCCACTGTAGACTTTTTATCTACACACACACACACACACACACACACACACACACACACACACACACACACACACACACACACACACACACACACACACACACACACACACACACACACACACCTACTGTACCTGATGCGCATGTGTTTGACATTTTCATCAACACATTGTGACATCAATTTATAACAATTTCGTTGATATTTTTAAACAAAACATAATTCATTATTTTCTATCTTAAATGTATATGAACCAATTCCTCCTTATGAACCAAATAGGTTACATCAGGCTACATTACACAATGTATTCCCCTGATCTTCACCGCCCCTTGGGGACAAGAGAAACTGAGACAATGACAATGTGAGCCTGCACACCTAGGCTCATAATTGTACTGGCTCAGTTCAAGGAGCAATACAGAGTCAGACACACAAACATATGCTCAGAATGAGTGAATTGTCCTCAGAAAAACAGCCACCACCAATGGAGAATGAAGAAGTGAAGGAGATACAGCAGCATGAGGCAGCGGGCACTGAAACATCTAAATCATCCCAGCCAGACGAGGGGCAGGTCGTCTCTGTCAGTCTCAGTGACAACAGCACAGAGGACAGCATTCCTGCAGAGATGCAAACCAAAATGCAGTCTGTTCTCCAACAGGTACGGAACAAGATCAAATTACACGTGGGCACACATGTCCCAAAGAACAGCATTACGGAGCTAGTCCAGATGGTCAAAGACCAACAAGAAATGGAGATGGCACCAGCGAATAACAATCCCGATAGTAATCAAAGCAGTGATTATTATGAGAAGAATGCAACAGGACAGTTGTATAAGAGGTGCTCTGGCGAGTCAGATGTAAATGGGAAGGACCTTTCTGTGATTTTTGAGAAAGAGATAGAGGCAAGTAAGAAGGTTTTGAGAGATGAATTTCTAGAGCAGATCTCCCAACTGCGTAAGGAAATGCAGGCTTACACTGACCAGGCTGTGAAGAACGTGGAACATAGGATGCAGAGCTGCTTCTCTCACAACCTTCAACGAGGGCGACAAACCAGGGAACAAGCAGAGGGGAAAAGCCCAGATAAGAAGCAAAAGCCCCCAACAGCTCCCTTGCTAGCTTCCAGAAAAACTAGAGTCCTGACCAGGACCATGACTACCTTCATACCTAAGACATGTGCACCCGTCATCATTGGACCACGAGCAAAGTCAGAGACACTGAGCTCCTCAAGAGATAACTGTTCACGGCTTCTACTGAAAGATCCAGACTTCTGTGTTTTCACATCTCCGGGTACGAGCAGGCGCCCTCAGAACCGCAGGCCTCCGCCTACAACTTGCCCCCCAATCCATCCTCATCTCCAAAAGCCAGTTGGGACAAAGGCTCATCCTGGAAACTGACTTTTCAAATGTGAGGCAAAGCCGACTTACACGTTTCTAAAGTGGTTTTCTAAGATTGTCTAAACCGTGATTAATGCTAAAGCTTTAGGACAATGAGGATTGTGGTCAAGACATTTACAACTATCAGACAGACCATTTGTTATCAAAATGTGTTCCATATTATCACTGTTGTATTTTTTGTGTTCTTTGGGTCAAAGCTTACAATATACTATAATCCCCACTGTAGACTTTTTATCTAAGCAAAGGTTGGTAAATAGTGTCATCCTTTTCACCAGATTACTGTCTCGACCGATTGAGGATTTAAACCCAGGACAGCACAATGACTTGTTTACATTGGGGCCCTTTTGTACTCAATTCATAGAGACGTTAAATGACAGACAAATATACACAGTATGCAAAAACATCATATAACAGTCAGAAATAGAAATAGTTACAGTAAACTGGGGACTGTTTACTTACCTTATAATAATAAGGATACATAAATGGGTGACGCAATAGAAACTAAAGAGTATAACAGAGATGTATATTTAACAGACAAAAAACTAAATAGCTTGACTAATTATGGGTTTGTTGACCCACCTTTGATTCTCCTACTAATACTCAGTAGCTTCATTGCTGCTTAGCTTTTCTTTAGGCATTTCTTTGTAATACATTTTAACACATAATAAAGCACTTTGGAAGTGAGCTGTATGTTTTGAAATGTGCTAGATAAATAAAGACACATTTATACAATTCTACTGTTTAGTGCTATGTGTCAGTGTGTAATAATAACTGTATACAGGGACGTGCTGGCCATTGGGAAAAGCGGGACAACTCCCGAACGGCCGGTTCATTCCCGGCCGGTCCAGGCCGGCCATTAGGAAAGAATTAAAAATAAAATGTCGGCCTTCGCTCCATTTTGGGGGCTGGACGGCCAACAAAGTAAATCGTCACTGTCGGGCAGAAACCTTGTATCTCCAAGTTTCAAATGTATACATTTTTTCGCAAAGCAAAGCCCTGCTTCATCATACAAGGCCGTTGCACAAAAGTAGTGTTTTCACTAGTTTAAATTATTTTTAAAATGATAAATACAAAACAAACGGTTTTGGACATACAAGGTTTCCACCCGACAACGACGAAATATAACTCATGTACAATAATTGGCCCACTGGCTTGTCACTTGTCATGATCTGAAATGGCAAATCTTTGAGTAGCAGCAGCGCTATAGAGAGAGCTCTCTCTCTATAGCGCGCAATGAGGGCCTCTACAACTCTTTTTCCCGGGCTAAATCAGGGACCCAGCATGTCCCTGACTGTATACACACAAACACAAACACAACACACACACACACACACACACACACACACACACACACACACACACACACACACACACACACACACACACACACACACGCACACAAACACACACGCGCACACACACAAGCCTGAATCCCTGTGGGGGTACATATTTGTTTCACTCCTCTCTGAGCGGTCCTTCTCTAAGGAGCTAACCGCTCCTACGGTACATCTGGCAATAACCCACCTATCTCCTCGACTCCCTCCCCAGTCACAAGTTCAGAATTTTAATGAATGTAGAATTGTGTGCAGGATGTAATGTGACTTAATATAATTGACCACGTTTAAAACAATATTTGATTTAAAAATATAAATCTCTCACATTTCTGCCAGTGATCAACCTCCCCTGTGCCAATGTTTGGCACCAATTTTATTATTATTTTTTTTTACTTGAAGGACTCAGTTAATATCCCAGAAATTACATCATTATATGTCATTATAAGTTCACTATGACTGTTCAGAGATCAATCATCATCACACACTGTGTACATTCATCTATATGCCCTGCTAAGCAAAAGTACTGCCTACATGGTGAAACTGATAATTTGATCTCCCATCTCTCCAAGTTCTCTTGGGAGAGAAGCCAGGATATTGTTTAGCAGATGTATGATAAGTGAAACTTTTGTTCATAAGAAATCCTAAATTCTAGTTGTGACAGGTGACCTTTAAGCCGTACATCATTTGTTGTACAACAGTAAAAAAGGGTTGAGTTGCTACGCGTTGTGAGAACTTGTGACCAGGCGTCGTCGCCATGCTGGCTTGTGGTGGACTATTTTTGTCAAAATATATTTTTGCCACAGATTAATATGAGTGGACAATAGGGCATTAACGACTTGTGATGTTTGCAAGTCGACTCGACTCAGTAAAAAGTTGAGTTGAAGTCGACTTTATCGTTTGTTGACTGAGTCGACTTGTCGACTTTTTCGTTAATGCCCTATAGTGGACAATAATATTACCAGAAACACAAAGCCAAACCTGGATCACCATAACAGTTCTGTAACTCTAAAGGCCCATTCCCACTGGGCCAGATAACAGATATCTGGGGATATTTCTCCAGATATTTTTCCATGCAAAGTGGATGGTAGATACAGATAAAAAAAAATCTACCACAGATATTTGCCACAGATACTTTTATCTGTGGCAAATATTTTTTTTATCTGTATCTACCATCCACTTTGCATTGAAAAATATCTGGAGAAATATCTCCAGATATCTGTTATCTGGCCCAGTGGGAATGGGCCTTAAGAGTGTAAAAATGGAACCACATTTTAAAATAAAATTTGACAACCACTAGTGGAATCATAACCATAGTGTTGCAGTAAATAAGTATCATACATATCCTGATCAAATCTGATAAAAATGAGAACATTAAAATGGTGTGTCTTTTTGTCTTTGACACGGACACATTTGTCCGTGTATACGGACATATTTATGACCCCTGGTTGTGACCCTGTACACTGTACAGTATATCAGCTATTTTAGCTATTTTGGAAGACTCTTTAAAGACTCTTTGCCGACAATAGTACTCTACGTGGATCAGACAATATTCCTGCCTTCTATTTCTCTTATATGGCACAGTAAGTGATATTTTTATGTGAAGACAATTATTACATAGGCCTACTGTAGCTCTATATTCTAGTAAATCATAGTGTTTGTTCAGAAATAGGGGTTTCCCTGTCTCTCCAGCTCTTATAAGAAAACTCATCCAATCAGAAGAGAAAACTCATACAGGAGACAGAATAAGCTAGTGAAATTCAAAGTGATAAATACATGATAATGATAAATGGAATTTGGAATTGATCAAATTGAATCAGATAAATGGGTACTCTCTCCTGATTGGCTGACATTGGCAACCCAACTGAAATTGTAGCTGTAGAGACTGGTAGACCCATGTATCTATACTTTTAAAGTTATGTTATCTTGTTGTTTTACGAATTATTTGGGGGCCCACTTAAAATATCTTCATGGCCCACTCTCAGCAATCCACCCATGTTAACACACGGTGGGGATGCAGTTAGTTAGCTGAATTAGTAATAGCAGCATGGCTACGCCAGGCTACACTTGACCTACTGTACATAAAACTAACAACATGCGCTCTCTTGTGGCGAAAGGAGGAATAGCCCTTTCTTCTCATTACTGCTCAACTAAAAACATTCCTCTTAATAAATATACAAATACACAAACACATGTGCAGAAGAACTCATTAATGTAGGCCTACCTGACAAAATACTTCCAAAAAGTCAAGGATATCCAAAATTACAACAACAGACAGAGCCACAGACCATGTTCAACCCAGATTCGGCTCAAAGTGTCAAATTCGTTCTCCTCCTGACTACCACTAAAATGAGGAGCGCCCTACTGAAGCCCTTAAAAGGAGTAGTTCACCCCCAAAAAGACTTTTTTCTATTGATTACTCTATTGATTACTCAATAATATATATATTTTTTGTATTTGTTGCATTCCTAAGACAAAAATGTCCCCCCCCCAAATGCATTCGGGTCCCCATCCAGAATCAATGGCGGTACATTTACTGTAATCAAATTTTTGTCTTAGGAATGCGACAAAAAACAAAAAATATTATTGAACACAAGTCTCCATGAGTAATCGATATAGAAAAAGTCATTTAGGGGGTGAACTACTCCTTTAAAGGAGTGTAAATCTTTAACTTCCTTTAAAACCACTTATAGGCGGCTGCCACTCGAAACTGGTAACAATAAACCTAGCCTAGCCTAACCTTACCCTCACCCCAACACTTCTATTGTAAATAGCATTTTTTTTCTGATGATATCTTCTGCATAATACTGTGTTCTGTCTGTCATTCAATGTTATCAAGTTAAAAAAGGGATCTCAACGTAAATTAAGCCACAGCTTTCCTGGGCTTATCCTTAGTTGAACTGTACTGTCATGAAACTGCACCTTTTCCTATGCAAACTTCTAATAATACTTCAATCAATCAATATGATGAGTTTGCATTGCACTCCTGTACTACTGTAACGTTTACTAACAGAAAAGAAAGTTACAGATTGTGATGATGACATTAATAACTCAACGCTGTGGTATCCAATTAATCATGATTAATTACTTTTTAAGCTTTGATTAATATGATTAAAATTTTTAATCATTTGACAGCCCTAAATATAATGCAAGGCAAGGCCATTGTATTTGTATAGTACATTTCAACAAGGACATTCAATGTGTTTTACATGTTAAACATCAAACTAGAAACACTGTATATAAAATTACATTAGGATGCATAAAACAAAAGAAGTAAAAATCAATAGATAGCCTACAGTTACAGTGTGCAGCAGCAAACAGGTTTTTAGTTGTTCCAGGGACGTGCTGGCCATTGGGAAAAGCGGGACAACTCCGGAACGGCCAGTTCATTCCCGGCCGGTCCAGGCCGGCCATTAGGAAAAAAATACAAATAAAATGTTGGCCTTCGTTCCATTTTGGGGGCTGGGTGGCCAACAAAGTAAATCGTCACTGTCGGGCATATTTCCACCTTCACTCCAGAGGGCCACATTGCATATTGCTACGTCCTACTTCGTCATTCTAGTATCTCATACAAAAGAAGCAAAAATAGCAGATCTACAAGCTCAAAACGCATCGCAGCTGAATTATGTTTTGTTATTTTTCCTGAAATGTAACATTTTGATTTAATTTCAAAACATTTTGGTTTAATTTCAAACGCATTTAGTTATACACTCATGTTAACTTTATGAACCTAAATACGAATAACTTGGACATAAAAAAAATACATTTTAATACTACTATACTAGTCATTAAGCTACTAATATAGACTAATGGAATTAAAGCAGGTCATGTTTGGAATTGTAACAGCTGAAATCAATAATATATCAGTATTCTGGTATTAATCTGAGGGCCGCGTTGAGTGAAGATGGGGGCTGCATGTGGCCCCTGGGCTGCCTGTTGCCTATGTATGAGCTAGGGCTTTCCCCCTGTATGATAGCAAGTGCATCTTCAAGAGACGTTTCTGCTTAAAGCTGTTGCCACAATCTGTACAGTTAAAGAGATTTCCCGTGTATGAATTCTCTTGTGATTCTTCAAAGTTGTAAAATGGCTATTCCCCTGTATTAACATCACTCATGTGCTGTTTCAGATTACTATTTTTATTATAGCAGTTGCCACAAACATTACAGCTATAGGGCTTTCCGCCTGAATGAATCCTTGTGTGCTGCTTAGACCACTCTTTCTACTGAAGCTATCGTCCCAAACTGTGCAACTAAAGGGTTTTTCCTGTGTGAACCATTGTGCTTTTTAAGACCATCAATTTGGCTAAAGCTGTTGCCACAAACATTACAGCTAAAGGGTTTTTCACCACTATGAATCAGTGTGTACTGCTTCAGAGTACTTTTTTACTAAAGCTATTGTCACAAACTGTGCAGCTAAAGGGTTTCTCCCCTGTATGAATCAGCATGTGCTGCTTCAGACTACCTGCTTGACTAAAGCTGCTGCCACAATCTGTACAGCTAAATAGCTTTTCCCCCTTTATGAATCCTCAAATGCTTCTTCAGACTATTCTTTCGACTAAAGCTGTTAACACAAAGTGTACAACTGAAGGGCTTTTCCCCTGTATGAATCCTCATGTGCTGCTTCAGATTACTCTCTAGACTAAAGCTGTTACCACAAAGTGTAAAGCTGAAGGGTTTTACCCTTTATGAATCCTCATGTGCTGCTTCAGATAACGATTTCTCCTAAAGCTGCTGCCACAGTCTGTACATCTAAACTAAGGGTTTTTCCCCTGTATGAATCAGCATGTGCCGCCTCAGACTACCAGTTAGGCTAAATCTCCTGCCACAATCTGTACAACTAAAGGGCTTTTCCTGTGTATGAATTCTCACATGATTCTTCAGACTACCCTCTTCACTAAAGCTGCTACCACAAAGGGTTTTTCCCCTGAATGAGTCCTCATGTGCTGCTTCAGATTACTCGTTTGACTGAAGCTTTTGTCACAAACTGTGCAACTAAAGGGTTTTTCCCCTGTGTGAACCATCATGTGCTTTTTAAGACTATCAATTTGGCTAAAGCTGTTGCCACAAACATTACAGCTAAAGGGTTTTTCACCTGTGTGAACCATCATGTGCCGTTTGAGACTACTCGTTCTACTGAAGCTATTGTCACAAACTGTGCAACTAAAGGGTTTCTCCCCTGTGTGAACCATCATGTGCTTTTTAAGACTATCTTTTTGGCTAAAGCTGCTGCCACAATCTGTACAGCTAAAGGGCTTTTCCTGTGTGTGAATTCTTTTTTCCTGTGTGTGACTTCTATCATGCTTCTTCAGACTACCCTCTTCACTAAAGCTGCTACCACAAAGTGTACAGCTGAAGGGTTTTTCCCCTGAATGAGTCCTCATGTGCCGCTTCAGACTACCTGTTTGACTGAAGCTTTTGTCACAAACTGTGCAACTAAAGGGTTTTTCCCCTGTGTGAACCATCATGTGCTTTTTAAGACTATTTCTTTGGCTAAAGCTGTTGCCACAAACATTACAGCTAAAGGGTTTTTCACCTGTGTGAACCATCATGTGCTGTTTGAGACTACTCGTTCTACTGAAGCTATTGTCACAAACTGTGCAACTAAAGGGTTTCTCCCCTGTGTGAACCATCATGTGCTTTTTAAGACTATCTTTTTGGCTAAAGCTGTTGCCACAAACATTACAGCTAAAGGGCTTTTCCTGTGTGTGAATTCTTTTTTCCTGTGTGTGAATTCTTTCATGCTTCTTCAGATTAACAAGTTGTCTAAAGCCGCTGCCACAAACATTACAGCTATAGGGCTTTCCCCCTAAATGAATCCTTGTGTGCCTGTTCAGACTACTCTTTCTACTGAAGCTATTGTCACAAACTGTGCAGCTAAAGGGTTTTCCCCCTGTATGAATCAGCATGTGCTCCTTCAGACCACCAGTTTGGGTAAAGCTCCTGCCACAATCTGTACAGCTAAAGGGCTTTTCCTGGGTATGAATTCTCTCATGATTCTTCAGATTACCAATTTGGCTAAAGCAGTTGCCACAAACATTACAGATAAAGGGCTTTTCCTGGGTATGAATTCTCTCATGATTCTTCAGATTAACAATTTGGCTAAAGCATTTGCCACAAACATTACAGCTAAAGGGCTTTTCCCCTGTATGAATCCTCATGTGCTGCTTCAAAACACATCTTTGTCTAAAGCTGCTGCCACAATCTTTACAGCTAAAGGGTTTTCCCCCTGTATGAATCAGCATGTGCTGCTTCAGACTACCAGTTTGGGTAAAGCTCCTGCCACAATCTGTACAGCTAAAGGGCTTTTCCTGGGTATGAATTCTCTCATGATTCTTCAGATTACCAATTTGGCTAAAGCAGTTGCCACAAACATTACAGCTAAAGGGCTTTTCCCCTGTATGAATCCTCATGTGCTGCTTCAAAACACGTTTTTGTCTAAAGCTGCTGCCACAATCTTTACAGCTAAAGGGTTTTTCTCCTGTATGAATCTTCATGTGCTGCGTCAGAAGACATTTTCGACTAAAGCTGATGCTACAAAGTGTACATACAAAGGGATTTACCCCTCCATGAGTCTTCGTGGATGGACATTGTTTTGATGATTTCACACCGTGGAAAGGCTTGTTGCTCATAGGCGGTCTTTGTCCTTCCACATGTTGTGTATTGTGTGATTTGTGTGTCTTTAAAACGGACTGGTCTTCCCTGGTCTCCTCCCACTCATCACTGTCTTCAGTATCAGATTCAGAACAGTGTGAAGAGAAGAGCTGACTGTCACTAGTTGGTTGTGATGTTTCACCGTCATCTGTACCAGCTTGCATTTGTTTGTGTGCGTAGGAGGTCCTGGCTGGAGGGTCTGTTTCTCTGTTTTCATCAAATGCACTTTTCACGGTTAGTAATTTGAACATTTTCCCGTCAGTCTCTAATGGGACATCCGCTTGTGTTTGGAGTAGCTCCTCCTGTTCCTCTTTAATCTGTGGAGGTTCTGGTTCCTTCTGGATCAGTCTGGACCCCCTCTCCTTCTGTTCTGGCGAAGACTCCTCTTTACAAAGAGGGACACAGTCTAGGTCGGAGGAGGAAAATAAAGTTTAAATAGGTAAAAAGTAAATTTCTTTATTGGAACAAGGCTTTGTGATATGCTCAGAAACAACTATTTTCACAAAATAACATTAATTATAATTTTAGTTAATTCTGATCTATGAAAAAAATGGGGGAAAAAGAAAAGTGACATCTGTGGCGTTATGGCCCAGGTCAAATGTGACCCGGCAGAGAAGTGTGGCTCACGACCGTCATGGATGCGGAGTCACGTCATCTCCGTTCACTTCATGGGGTCTTCTACGAAGTGAACGGAGATGACGCGACTCTCCAATAGAGGCCTCCGGGGAAAACTAGGAAATACATGGAAAAAACAGAAAACAATCAGATTAAAATGCTTCTTATTAAAGAATACAGAGCATACGGGTAATTTTAGTAGGATCAGTAGTGCTTTGGGGGCCGGACGGGGCCAGACGCCGTGTGGCCGGAAATATTTTCCCACATGCACGCGCACGGACGGCACCGAACGGTGCACGACCGTGTAAACGCGTGCAAAACCCTCTGATGGGGACATGTTGGAAGGTAAGGTCACAGGCTGTCCCCTTCCGGTGACCCCTTCCAGTTTCCCTGAAGGTTTGATATCTCTCCTGAGATCTGGATGTTTGTCATTGAATCCTTGGTATAAAGTACGATGATGTACCCTGAACCAGGTTTTTGTCATAATTGAGTGAAGCCATTCCCTGATTTGAAACATTCAACACACTATGTTTAAGCCCAATAAATCGATAGGCAAATTGTTGAGTGGTCTCTTTGTCAAGCTGCCTGGCATTGCTAAGCTCAAGAAACAGTTTACTGCTGTCTTTCGCTTTCATGTGTGTTTTGAGAAAGCATTTAAGTTCAGCCACTGTCAGTCCATCATAATTACATAAGAGCACCTGGCTTGATGACCCTAATTACAGCTCCAACAACCTCAAACTCTGGGACATTTACCCTTAACCCTTCAACCTGCTGGCAAACTCATGTGAGTACAAGTGTCTGAAATCTGACCACCAAAGATTTAAAATTCACGCTGTGGCAGTAGGGCTGCCAGCCTGCCACAACAGACAATCTCACCTGTCCACTCGGCAGCGTGGGCGGGGTTTCCAGTGCTTGTGTGGGGGGAGGCCACCTGCCCCCTGGTTAACCAACAAACTTTGTCCTGAAGACTGAGCAGCTCTGAGAGGCCTTGGTCTTCCAAGCCTTTCAGTTGGTTCATGTAGTTCACCACATAGTCCAACAGTTCGGCAGCTTCATTGTCCCCAGTGCTGTCCGGGGGCTTGGTAGCAACCTCTGTGCTGATGGCTTTGGCCAGTTCATGCAACTGGTCCTCAGACAGCTGGAACAGGAGCTTCTTAATGCTGAACACAAGCTCCTTCCGTGTATCACCGTCGGCCATCTTGCCCTGGTCCTCCCTGGCACTGCTCCTTGCATCAGAGACACAGCTGTCCCTGAAGACCTGCAACTCGCCTCCGTCTCTACACGTCTGTCACTGTGGTTGTGGTTCTTCAGAATCTACAACAGGAAGTCGTCATGGATCCCAGACGAGCCCCCAAAATGTAACCACCGTGACACGGGTGTAGAAAGTAACCACCGGAAACGCTGTTCTCCTTTGGTTGTTTTTACTGTAAAGACACAGTGCACAGCACAAGGGTCATGAATACAGGCAATACAGCTTTCCCTTGAGAATGCCTCTCTCTCAGTCCCAGTCAAGGTTATAGTAAACTAAAACTAACGAAAAAACGAAAACTAGAATAGAAAAACATTGTCGTTAACTGAAATAAAAATAAAAACTAAGCTTTAAAAAAAAACTAAAACTAACTGAAACGGTATTGTGTTTACAAAATAAACTAAAATTATAGAGAAAATCTCCTTAGTTTTCGACTTTGTCAATTTATTTTGGATGGATGTCCAATCTATTTTCATCTATCTTCCTCCTTCTCCCTCTAATCCTATGCTCTAACCTCGCGTCGCCAGGCTCTTCTCCCTATCTCCCTCTGTGCCAGTTTACCACGCCCCTCGGACACGCCAAAATACAGAACCTGGTATCATGGTGGTTTCGAAAGTTGGAAGAAAGCGGCAGAGTCCCATTTGGGATTACTTTGAATATGACTGTGTTTCAGATAAGAGTAAATGCCTTGTAGAAAATGATAATACGGCATGCGGTGTGTTACTCAAGGGGAAAAACCCCACAAATCTAAAAGTCCATTTGAACAGCACTCATATTAAGAAGGCTAACCTAGCGTACCTTGACAAGGTAAAGGACACCGCCCCAGGGGAGCCAAAATACAGAACCTGGTATCATGGTGTTTTCGAATGTTGGAAGAAAGGGCAGAGTCCCATTTGGGATTACTTTGAATATGTGTTTCAGATAAGAGTAAATGTCTTGTAGAAAATGATAATATGGCGGATAAGGGGAAAAAACCCACAAATCTTAAAGTCAATTTGAACAGCACGCATAAAAAGGCTAACCTATCGTACCTTGACAAGGTAAAGGACAACGCCCCAGGGGAGCCTCCCTCCCCCGAGACAGATGCCAATCCTCGGCCAGGCAGCAGAAGAAGAAACCCATGACCAAAACAGTCATATATTCTGTCATTTTGTTCCTTAGGCATGGAATGATAGTGAAAATAAATTATCACCCTTTTTGCTGGGGACCCCCTGCAACCCCCTCAAGGACCCCTGGGGGTCCACGGAGCTCACTTTGAGAATCACTGGCTTGGTTATTAGAGTATATAAAAACCACCAGTTGGTGAGGTCAAAGAGAGAAGTTGTATGTCTCAACATTTCTGCCACTCTCCACAATATGATGTTTTGTTGATTTTTTATTAGACAATACTTTTTCCGGAAACGTTTTAATCTCACCCCCGACAAATACCCCCAGTGTTGTACCCGAACGCGTTCAATGAACGGTCGTTCATGAACACGTTCATATTTTGGGCGAACGTGAACTGAACGCTCTGTGTTTCCGCTTGATGAACGTTATTGTCGAATGCGTTCATTCTGACGTCCGTGAACAGCGCTCGTCGGCCCGTTCGGCCCGTTCGTGCGGTGGTCCGCGGTCGCCTGTCCTCTCGTTTGCATTCACATGCTCCAATACCCAGCTGCAGGCTCGCAGACCTCGCGGACGGGACGTTGATATGTGAGCGCCTGAGCGGTGCTGTCTGCACTCTGCAGCTGTGTGCCTCTCTTTACATTAGCCCGCGAGACGATATTTTGTGGCCCCCACCTTAATATGAAAATGTAATGTTAGTGCGGCCCGCAAGTTTTATATGAACCTAAAAAACAGTTAATAATACAGTACAGTTAACAGTACAGTACATGTTCCATAATTTAAACACAACTTGTTCACACCAGGGTCCTGTTCATCTTATTTTGTGTTAAAAAATAAAAAAGACATTTGAGAAGACTGATGGGGAGATAGATACAGTAGTTGTTAGACTGGTATGAAACTACAGTATAATAATCAAACACGTTAGTGCACAGGCAGTAATTTGTTTTATTAGTGCATGTGCACGAGCACATGCACGCGCTGCGCACGCATGCATGTGTGCTGAGGCTGCTGCCCAGCCTCAGCCAGACTCTGCCTCCAGCGGCCCCAAGGTAAATTGAGTTTGAGACCCCTGCTTTACACGAAGCGCTGAGTCTCCTCCTCGTTACGTTGTCTCCCACCCAAGTAAAGCCTGACTATATTAGCCTGATTGCGACCGTAGGTCGCATTTACTATCAAACCCTGCACAAAGTGTCAGTCCGTCAGTCCGTCAGTCAGTCAGTCAGTCAGTCAGTCAGTCAGTCAGTCTGTCTGTCACACCTCACACGTCACACTCTTGCCCTGCTCATATCTCCGCAACCGTTGCCCCGATCCATGCCAAATTTTGCACACACGTTCCTTACCTGCCAAACTACAACCTCCAAAACCGCTAAACTGACCAAATGACCACCCCAACGGGGCTGCTCACGGGGAATTCCCGGGGACCACCCACTCCTGGTGCTCCAGAACGGATGCAAAAGTGGTGGCGCCCCCAGTGGAGGACCCCCTACACTGCAGCTCACATAAAATGCCGTAACTCCGGCTAGGAGCGACCGGGACAGCCGGGGCCGGTACCTATTCGTCCGCCTTGCCGGCGCGGAGACCCCACCCCTCATTTCTCACATGGCCCTCTTCTAGCGCCACCATGAGGCCGATTCTTGCAAAACACATTTTTGGACACTGCCGATTAAACACTGGGAGAGAAACACTGGGAAATCCCTAACCCGTTGGGAAACGCGCGTTCACGAGCTGCTGCTGCTGCTCTCACAGCTCCACCTCTCTCCCCCACAGCCTGTTACCTGTTGAGGCAGACAAGAGGCTACACCATACATCACTCTGCAGACTTTGTCGACATAGTTACATCTTTTTTCTTTGGCTAAGAGCATTTTTGTGTTTTATTGTTCGTCGCGCGTCGGGGAGTCACGCGATACAAAACGGGATTTCCCAGTGTTCTCTCCTGGGCTGCGAGTTGAGAGTTGAGCTTGAAGTAAACAAACATGGCGGCGACCAGGAGCTGATGTAGCTCGGATATGCTAACTACAGTATGAGGGACTGAGACCGAGCGAGAAAAGTGAATTTTGAGCGAGAATAATAACCGGATTACAGTACGACCCTAAAGGTGCTGTTTTGGAGCCGTGGGGTGCAGGGGAGAAAATCGATAAATGAACAAAATGCTGCTTTGGGTAAAACAACACACGGATCAGCCCAGAGCCTTCCTGGATCATCATTTCAAAGGTAGGAAAGTCGTTTTTGACCGAAACTCCCCTTTAATTGACGCCTCTTCACATTGATGTCCGATAACTTTATCGGACATAAATGTGAAGGCATAATTATCGCTGTGATATTTTATGGCTATCGTCATCGTTATCGCTGCCGGTCGGAATGAGCCTTAAGTAATGTGGCAGTACAAAACAGCAAGAGATGTAATGAAGAAATAAATAAATCAAATACAAAATAAAAAGACAGTCAACAGCACCTATGTAACCAGAACTGAATAACACAATACAGTATAAACGTTTGAGAACAGATCTGCAAAGACACATTGCACAGCACTAGGGATGAGACGATATCGTTTATCGTGATAAAAAACAATCACAATAATCGTACCGAGGAGATTTAATTTATCGTGATATCGTCCTCCGTCATGCACTGGGATCAATTCACCTTTTATTTGCCGAGCTGCATATGGTAGACAACCAATTAACCCCTCTAGAATTGGTAAAACATACTTTTTTTCACTCTCTATCATAATGTCTTTGCCAAAAAATAGCCAATCTACAAGCTGACAACTCTATGGTCACAACGCGTAAATCGCGATTTCTTTTGTCACAATAATCCGTGATATGAAATGTTCATATCGTCCTATCCCTACGCAGCAGTGCAGCACAAGGGTGATGAAAAAAGGCAATACAGCTTTCTCTTGAGATTTAGAATGCCTAAAATGAGATTAATCAAAAGCATAGATCAAAACCCTTGTAACAATTCTCTTAAAATGCAGGTACCAGTCTGCCTAGCGCAATTAGAATACTACAACTCCCGTGATGCAATGTCACAGCGCTTCGCGGGAACATCAGAGCATTTGATGCACACAGAATAGCATTCACAAAATGTAGGCTACCGTCTTTTACTGCATGCTGCATGCTACAACTAGAGACACTCACTTTAAACAGAAGTGTGGTCTGATACATAGAGCTATTACACATCATGTAACCTTCAATTTCGCTGCAATTACAGTAGCCTAGTATTGTAGAACTCTTCATTACACAGAGAACAGAACTTTGTTAAGTGTTCGCGTAGAGTAGACCTACCAGTCTCTTTCTCCGTCCCACTGCTCCCAGCCTCCCACAGTGAAATCTGCGCAACTACACAACGGTTGCCTGGTAAACCAGACCGAACAAAACAACACCCCCTGGCCGACCCAGTCACCAACCCATAAATCAATTAAGGGAACAAAAGGATCGTAAATGTGTTCACCCCTTCGATCAGAATGTAACCTCCTGGCTCAAACCACCTTACAACATAGGGGGGTGGGTTGTTTGGGCAGGACTCTAGCGGCTAGAGTCTAGCCCAAACCACCTCGTTTACCATTAGGCCTACTACATCTGCATTGTGAATGAATGGGATCTGTGAATAGCTGGGGTCCCTCTTCCTAATGCGAAAACTTGTAATGACAGGTTTCTTCGTGCAAAATAGATTTGGGGTTCAATTAAGCTGCTTTATTTTAGGGGTTTGTTGAAGGGGCATTATTTTTGAGCCACAAGCCCTGGCCACAAGAGGAGAAGAGCTAGAACATAATTTATTTACTCACTCTCCCTCTCCCATATGCACCCACACAATCACACATATCTTTAAGATGTCAACGTTTTTTATTGTATTTATTTATACATTTATTGTTTTCGTTTTTTTATTGACAAATACACGTATAGGCCTACAAAGAGAACAGGACAAAAAGCAATCACAGATGGTCAGAATAAAAATAAATTAAATAAGCTCGAGGTTAAAGGGATATTCCACTTTCAAAAACACTTTTTGTCATTGTATGGTCTAATCAGGCTTGTATGAACACCCTGAACAGTTTTCAATTAGCTTGATTCAGTATTTAGATATTTGATGTAAAAGTTACCAGGCCCGACACGCCCATGCCTCTCCCCACACACACTCATTGTAACTTCAAACTCCATTTTAACCATGATAGATTCATTAAAAATACCCATTATTTTTTCTGGTGACTCATAATACCCTCCTAGTACGTGAGCAGGCCGTGTTTTTTCCATAACGTTTTTCATGTCTTTTTTATATATTTTTATTGTATTTAATTTTTTTCATTTTCACAAAGAATTATTAAAAATACATGAAAAACGTTATGGAAAAAACACGGCCTGCTCACGTATTAGGAGGGTAGTTTGAGTCACCAGAAAAAAAATGGGTATTTTTAATGAATCTATCATGGTTAAAATGGAGTTTGAAGTTACAATGAGTGTGTGTGGGGAGAGGCCCTGGGCCTGGAGGGCCAGATAACTTTTACATCAAATATCTAAATACTGAATGAAGAAAATTAAAAACTGTTCATGGTGTTCATACAAGCCTGATTAGACCATACAATGACAAAAAGTTTTTTGAAAGTGTAATATCCCTTTAAGGTGGTTGCACACTGCTGCGTTTTTCGGGCCGAATATCGGGGTGAATTTCGGAGTGCGTGAATAAAAAAATCAACCTCACGTCAATCACGTTTGCACACTGCCGCCCGTTTCACGCACCACTCGGTCCCTTGCTCTCTCTATCTCTCTCGCTCTCCTTGCCCTGAAAAACGCATTTCGCAACGAAAAACGCAGCAGTGTGCAACCAGCTTATAAGGCTATACATTTAGGCAATATAGTCTATTCAGAATCTTCTGGTTCTCACATGAACATTGTACAAACACTAGTGTTTGTACAATGTTTTTTAAGGTTTCTTAAGTTTTGTAGGCCTATGACAGTAGAAGAGCTTTAAAAACAATATTTGGACATTAAATAGGCTATTCGGCATATAGGTCTATTATTTGGTCTTTAAAACGATAAAATAAATGTAGACAAAATGTGTGATATCAACCTTCTCTTAATTCTTGCTAAATATCACATTCATTCCAGGCTGCCTACCAAATAAGACGTCAACGTTTGCATGTCATCAATCGTGCAACGGTGACGCACTGACTGTGTGTGTGCGCGGCTGTGCGCGCGCGCGTGTGTGTGTCTGGGCGCACTGTAGCCGCGCTGCCGCACCAGGCACCAGCAGCAATCAGGTGGTGAAATTCAACTTTAAACGGTCGGGCTGGCTCTGTCTGCACGAGGCAGTCGTGTTCAAGAAATCACGATGAATCGACAACGGATAAAACGGACATTTCTTTATCAATGAACGGCAGACACGGTTATAACAATTAACCATGAGCTCCTCGTCCTCATTCGTCCCCAAATCCGAATCCACGACCACCTCCTCACTGAAATCATCGGCGAGACCGACCCAGCCACAGACACACCTCCCTCCTGGACGCACGGCTACTACGGAGAGCCGTCGGAGCCACCACCACCACCACCATCACCGCCCGGCCGCCGCCGTTCCGAACAGCAACGCCACGGAGGAGTCCTTCTGGTCGGCTGAAGGCGATGTCAGCGCGCGGAGACCCCTGTGCCACCCGTCGCTCCTCAGCCGGGGTGACGCGACGACGACGACGCGGGGCAAGAACAACTGCTCTTCTCGGCGTGACCTGCACCAGGAGGACCAAGTTTTAGGAGGAGGAGGAGGCCACCCACCTGAGGAGGACCGCGGTGAAGTGGAGCGAGGTGCGATCAGGGCTGTCACAATTATAATCGTCTAATAATCGCACTTATTTGACATAATCGTCATTATTTTTCATGATCGTTTCCATGTTGGAAAATGTTCAGATATAGACCTACCTACATTTTTTAAGTAAGAAATAGGCTAGTGGAAATAGCAGATCTACAAACTCACAACGGTGAGCTTGTAGATCGGCTATTTCCACTATCAATGTTCTTTTTTAAGTATAAAGTTGTCAAATATGTCAGTAATTTATTTGTATATTTAGGTTATGTGTCATATTGTATTAGCCTATCTTGCATGTGCATCTTCATAGCCTAAAAGCCAAACAGAAATGTAGACTAATCTTCAAGGACAAAAACACAATTAAATCGTTAATCGCAATTATTTGAGTGACAAGTAGGCTAATCGTCATGTTTTTACGTGTCATAATCGTGACATCCCTAGGTGCGAGGGAGCGCTCGAAGCCGTCCAGAACCACACATCACCGACACCACCGCAGAAAACACCACCGAGGGGACCCTCCTCCACGACCACCACCAGTGTCATCACCACCACCACCACCACCACCGCCACCACCAGATGACCGTCGCAGGCACACGCACACTCGCGCGGTCCCCAGCAGCATCCCCTCTTGGACGGACAGCAGCAACGACGACACGGCGCCTTTCTTTGAACGGAAGGACCACAAGAGATGCGGCTTGTCAAACAACGGTGGCGAGCGTGTCGGCATCGCGGCATCCCCGTCCCCGTCCTCGTGCTCACTGGCCCCGCTGTCCAGCAGATCTTCCCGTCGGTCGCGGAGGTCCAGTGCGGCATCGACCGCATCCGATCTCCATTTGCGCACCATCCTGAATTCGCTGTTTGGACAGGTAAGGCCTCGGGAAAGTCAATGCAAAAGTTAGAGGCAATTTTGTTATGATCAGGTTCACGTTGTGTTCTGTTCATGTTCAATTAATTTGATTTGAAATATTAGCCTACAGTTAGGAGAGTGTCCACTGTCCAGTTGTAGGCTACACCAGACTTTAAATCAGTACACAGGAAAAGTGTAGTCTGTGAGTGATGCAGTCTACACAGGCTTATAATAACCCATATAGGCCTATTAGCCTAGGCATACGGTATATGGATATCCAGTTGTCTAGAACCACCAATCCAACTGATATGCCCATATATGAGCATATGATATGACGATGAAAACTAAAAGAGAACTGTGGGCTCCAGTTGTAGGATTTTTGAACAGTGCTCCTGTGAGGAGCCAACCGCTCCTGGCTACAGTACATCTGGCTTTGTCCGTTTGTCCCATGAAAAGGGTCGCCCAGGGTCACATTGGCCAAGCTTTGTGCCACGCTTATGACACTCACTTCTCAGATTTTTATTTTTATTTTATTGCACCTGAGAGCTCTGACATTTCGGGCTCTCTCCCCTCCTCTCAGACAGTCTGAGAGTCGGTCTGATGGGGGGGCGAGCGCGAAAGTCACAGCAGCACTCAGGTCAGGTGCAACATAAAAATCCTACTGCTGGAGCCCACAGTGTGCGAGCGTTCTCTCTTAGTTTTCATGTCATATCTTTTCACTTAGCACCTGCCCAATGTATGGTGCGGATGTGCATGTCCCTCTCCCCCCTTTATATGTTATGATGATAACATATGGGTTCGGCATAAAAGGTATATGGACTGACAGATCGACAGATACAGAGTTCTCCATATGGGCATAAAAGGGACACAGGTAGACAGACAGATACTGAGATGTCCATATGGGCACAAAAGGAACACAAACAGATGGGTACTCTGACAAAGCCCCAGACACTATGACTCAGACATATCGGTCAGATCAGCCGTGCAATGTAGGTGTGAGGGCCGCATAGTGGCCCGAATTCTAGATGTGAGGGCAGCATATTGTGGCCCAAACCTCTAGTTTTATGAAAAGGCCATGATGATTTAGCCTTTGAATGTAATCACTTTGATTGTCACTTCGTCCCATCAAGATCATTATTGGGATATAAGTCAATCATCTATGAATATCCTTAAATCTATTTTCATTACAATCAAGGCTACCCAACTAACTATTAAGCTTGAAATAAATCAATTACAGGATTTTATTTCTTCCTGGCAGAAACAGCAAGAATCCTCAAAAAGGTTCATCTTTATGCTTTAAACCAGATCCTGTATAACAGCATGTTTATTATGGCACCTTGCCAGTCTCTTTTGCAGCATCTATAGAGCTGACATTTGAAGACTACTTGCTTTCATACACAGTGTGTTCATAATTTGAGATTGGATAGGGTGGATGACTCACACCCCAGCTTTTCCAGTCTATTGGGCATTGGTCAGGCTCAGTGTGGAACAAGGCAGATCAGCCAATGGGGTTTCAAGCAAAGGGATCCGTCTTTCTTCTTGAAAGCATATTGTTCAAGTATCCTGTGAGTCAATCTGTGAGTCGTGTTGTGAAAAACATTGGCTCATCTTGAATGACGTCTTAGGGAAAACAATTATGTGGGAAAGAGATGAATGACAGAGAAAATGTGATTTGAGACATCGACACACTATTCAGTTTGAATAATACAAAGAAAACAGATACTATTGCACTGCTTGTGAGCTATTTATAGATGTCTCTGCTGGGACTGGGAGTGCTGGTATGGTAGATAATTATTGATTTAGCAATAGATGGGACATAAGGTGGCGACATATCATCAATGGTTGAAGATCCTTTCATTAGAAGGAAGATTGAAAAAGGATTGCCTTAATAGAAAACATACAGAATGTCAGATAATTTTCCATTTCTTATATTTCAGGTGTTTGTATGTAGCTTCATGCCCCCTGTAACTATTTCACCAGGACAAAAAAATCCATCAGTTGTTCTTTCTGAATGTGCTTCCAAGATGATTTTCAATATCCTTCAAATATTACATCTCATCATTTCTTTCCATTGTGCGTCCGCTAGGTCACAGTGACCTTGTGCTTGTCTGCCACTGAAGGTAGTGGATGATGGGAGATAGCAGGTGGGGGCAGGGAATGGTCTGTGTCATGCACAGCAGAGTAGCACATGATTGTTGACTTGTTTGTTTTCAGAGCGTGAATACATATTCTTAGAATTTTAATGTAATCCTCTAGGGTGGGGTGGGTGTGTGTGTGTGCTATCCAAATTAGATTTCTGCATTGCATTTCTGAAGTCTGTCTTACATAAGGAATGTTCCTTTTCCTTTCTGTGTCACGGTCCCACTGAATCCCCTAGTGAGGGAAAGTGCAGGTGAGGAATATGCTGGGCTGGAGCTTGCTGTAAATAAGATTGAACCCTACAGGTTAAATAAGTTAATCTTTTTTTTATAGATATTCAGAGATCTCTATAAAAACAGGCAGAGGGTCAGAGATTTTCACAGGTTAGAAAAAAGAGCATAGTACTTACTTAGAACAGTACATGATGTGTGTAATGCACCTGCTGTGATGCACCTGTGAAGCAAAAGTAATCTTGTCAGACCCAGATTTATAGTATAGGTTGCGATATGTATGCTGATGCTTCAAAGTGTTCTATTTCTTGCTTATCTTTTAAACTACTAATTCTCCTATACCTACCAATAAGACTCCCTAATCGGGAGATAAGGGCCCATCAGGTCGCAGCGTGATTTTAGGGCAAAATGTGTAGGAGCAGTGTCCAAAAATGTGTTTGAAAGAATCGGCCTGATGGTGGCGCTATATGGGACAGATCCATGTTGATGAGATGAGTGTAGACATACTGTGTACCGATTCGCGTGATTTTAGGGCAAAATCTGTAGGAGCAGTGTCCAAAAATGTGTTTGAAAAAATCGGCCTGATGGTGGCGCTATATGGGACAGATCCATATTGATGACACGAGTGTAGACATAGAGTGTAGTGATTTCCGTGATTTTAGGGCAAAATCTTTGTTTTGCGTATTATTCTAAGGCATTTGGCAGACATTCTTATCCAGAGCGACATACAAATTTCAAGGTCGGAGTAAGTAAGGTCAACTGACAGAAAAGGGTGTGTGCTGTAACTACAGCAGGCAGGTAGTCATCAAAACCCGGTATTTAAATGACACCATATTTAAAAGGTGTGAGGCCTTGGGTGTTTTGAGGTATTCAAACATTTCTGACTACAGTTAACTCATATCAGCTGCTGGAACAGCAGCAGCAGCAGCAGCGATGCCAGCTCCGGATATTGGCTCCAGACAGTGGTGGCTCAGGGAGAGGGCATCTGGCACAACAGTAGCACCAACTTTGGCTGACCCTGACAGCAGCGATGAGGGCGACGGTCCATTTGTTGCAGCGGCAGGCCCTCCACCCCAGATCCTCACGACCAACCAAGTGAGGCGTCAGCAGTTCGCCATGACGTCAAGCACCAGCCTCTTTTTTCAAACGCACTTCCCGTCGCAGTCCCCCACGACCCCCCTCCCCGCTTCTCTTTGAAAAAACAGATAGATAGATAGATAGATAGATAGATAGATAGATAGATATTGCTATTTTAATGCAGTTAGAGAGTTGTAATATACGCAGTAGTCATACAAGCTATAATGACTTCTCTTTGAAGAAAATGATAGATAGATATTGCAATAATGCAATTAGAGAGCTTATTTCTGAAAAGGTAGGCTTACTGTGAAGGCAGACTAGCATCACACTATAGCTTCGGCTAAGACACTCAAAAGTAACATGTAATTAAAAACGTCACTGTCTCCGTTTGCTGAAGAGAGAGACATTTTCATAATGCGGAATTATAGAGCTTCAGCTGATAAAGTAAGCCGCCTACATTTAACTAAAGAGATTCAAGGGACCGCAGGGGTCCATGCGTACATGCGTAATGACAAATAAGTTCTAAAACTGTTTAGTGGACACCTACAAGTTCCTGGGCATGCATCAGGACAACAAGATGAAGTGGTCTCTCCGGTGATGCTGAGGCCCTCCACCAGAAGGGCCAGAGCAAAGTGTTCTTCCTCCCTGAGGAGGCTCAGGTCCTTGTGCCGTGTGCAACTGGATGCTGCAGATGTTGTGGCCAGTGTCCTCCTGGTGGGGGACAGAAACAGACTGAAAAGGCATGTGAAAAAGGCAGGCACTGTCGCTGGTGTTAACAGGATGGTGTGGAGGTGGTGCTGGAGGAGTTGAGTACAACGAAGAAGCTGGTGGCTATCATGGCAAACCCCGCCCACCCCCTCCAGAAGAAATTATAGTGGGACGACTGAGTACTCTATACCAAGACGTCAGAGACACATAGTTCCCACAGATTACATACACCCGAAGTGAGTTTGAAAACATGACCAATGATGAAAAACTCCCATACCTACTGGGAGAAATACAACAATGTTCGAAGTGCACAGCAGCAAGATTTGTGAACTGTTGCGACAAAAGAAGGCTAGAAATGGATTGACATCTAGACCTACTGCAGTGCACATACAGTATGAAACAGAGCTGCTACCTTTAAATGCATTTTGAGAAAAAAATAATGCTGTTATTTGTTCCAAAAGCTTTATACCCTGTATATATATATAAAATGTCACAATGCGACATAGCTCTGTTTACACTATGCTGTACCCCCTCCCAATGTATATATGTTCCCCATTTTCAACTGTTTTTATTTTATTTGTGACACTTGCTTTGGCAATGTAAACGAATGTTTTCTCATGCCAATAAAGCTCCTTTGAATTTGAATTTGAGTACCAGTGGCGCTGCGTACGGTACGCAGAATGATTCAATGGACTTGGTCAGTCCTTGACGGTAGCAATTAAGCTGTACAATGATGCCAACGGTCACTCCACTACCAGGCGTTCTGCCCGGTTTGCAAACTAATGACCAATGTGAATCTTGCTCATGCTATGAGCTTTCTTCTCCATAGCTTTTTTCCCCAGTTGGCTATTTATTTTCTTATCTGCTGTGTTCTTTATTATCTGTGCTTGTGTTTTTATCACTGCTGTAATTGCCATGGTGACTGTGAATGTCCCTCATGGGATCACTAAAGGACTATCTTTATCTATTTTTCCCTGACCATTTCTAAATAAAGTCTTGCTTTTATTCGCTGTCTCTGTCTGTGTGTTCTCAAAGTGATATAATTCCAACTCGTCATACAATACAGTCACTTAAAATAGCTATTTCCCATGTAACATTATTGTGAAGTACAGTAACGAAACAATTGAAACATGAGAAATGTGCACGCTTGTGTGCTATGTAACAACATACATAGCATCTGTGAATGAGTAAACAACATACAACTACCTATAAATAGCATCTATAGCACCCAATAGTAAATAGGCAATACATCTGACTAACAGATTGGTGAAAATAACTAGCAGATAGTGGGTCAGCCTCTCTTCCTATCATAGACATCACTCTCTGTTTCTGCTCCTGACTCTACTTCCCACCCTCCACTCCCTTACACCCCAAGTCCTTCCCTTCACTCTCCTCCCTGATCTCTCTCTCTCTCTCTTTCAGTTTGTATTACTCTTACCATTGTCTGTTTCATTCATACCTGATTGTTTTACAGTGCAGTGCACTTCTTCTTAAACCAGCCATACTGCATGAACGGATGAGCACCTTTTCCCCGCATGGGTCTCTGGGAAACTAGAGTCTGCTCTTTTATCCAACAAACCATAGCCTTTACAGGAGAAAGATCCTCATGGTCTTTGTAGAGACAGTATTTTCCTTTGCTATGGGAAACTGCTTAGCATATCCTGTTAGAAAGGTAAGGTAAGGTTGTTGTCTGTATAATGCACACTGTCACCATGTCTTCCTTGGCTATCACTGCTGTGTGTACTAAATTGATTCTGTGGTGTGCACTGGTTCTGACTTGAAGTAATTAGCCTACTTTGTTGTACATCGATGGACTTAAATGGCGATATGCCTTATTCGTTTGGGTGTTGAAATTGGAACAGTTATATTCGCAGAATTTCGCACAACACTGCGTGCATGGAAATGTTTCCTTTTGCACCTCTTTAAAGCATGTATATTTGCAGTGTTATGCAGTGTTATATTTCAGTTGCATGTGGACCATCATTATTTCCCCACTGAGAGATTTAGATAGATATGATATGATATTAGATATCTTTACCTGTTTTGTATTTGCTTTGCATTATGTCCAAACATGGCATTGACTTGTGAGACATGGCTTCACCAAAACAGTTCAGACAAGAGTCAGTTTCTTAGGTTTCCTTTTTGGCAGTAGGATTTAATGTAACTCGCTTTCTGTAACATCAGTTCACTTGTATGTGTTGAAATTAAGATATTTCCAAATATAAATTCGTTACACTGCATCATTCTAAGTCATGCTGGAATGAGCATAACTGTCAAACATCACAGCAGTTTGGTAGAGATTTTGGTGCTCAACATGAATTGTACAGAAGGAAATATCTTATAATGTATTTTACAGGGGCAGAATGTATTTCAGCACATGTATAGCCTGCTCTTTTGTGCACTAGCTGTTCGCCCCTTTTGCCTCGACAGTACGCGTGTTTACTGTCCCTGTGACAGTGTATAGGCGTGGAGTGCCAGTCTACACAAAGTGGCAAGTAAACTGTTATGATGAATGAGTGGAAAGTTGGCCACTTGCACTTTCATTGATGTGGACGGATGTCTTTCTCACCTTGTATTTCTGTTTCACACTGTCTCTCACATACTGACTTAATAATTTTTCATAGAATCTCGAGCACTCTTACAGGGAGAATTCATAAATGGCACTGAAGAATGCATTCACTGACATGGATCGACTCCTTCACACATTTCCTCACCACCTTTGTTTATGTCCTTTCTGTCCTGAAGCTACTGCAGTATGGGTCTCTCTAACACTGTCTCTGCCCCCCCTTACCTGCACCTCCCTGGAAAGATGCTCCGCGATGCTGAGCAAAGGTACAGGCTTTCCTATGAGCAGAGGGGCCAGGGAGGTGGTCTTGGGCCCTATCGGGACTCTCTTGTGTCCATGACACAAAACTACACATTCATGAGCAACATACTGGGGTCCACCTGCATCTACTTGAGTAAAGCCATGGCCAAGGGCAGGCAGCCTGTACGTAAGTGTGGACACACACAAACGCACATTTTATATTAGATCCCATTTAGGCCTGAAAAATACCTCAAAAATGTCTTCTAAATCCCAATGGTTTTCTGAAAAACATATGTTTCTATGATCAGTGGTGCTCAAACCTTTTAATGTCAAGGACCCCTAGAAATATAATGATGTATTTGACCACCGACCCTCATCTCAAAATATTTTGTTCCAGGGACACCCCCCCCCCTCCCCCAGAAGCAAAGATTTACAAAAGTTTGCTTTAAAAAATATATATAGTTAAAGATTTGCACAAATTATCAAGATTTTTCAAAAATAGCAGATCTACAAGCTGCAATTTTTTTGAATAGTTACTACAATAATGGTTAAAGTGGTGAAAATCTAACATAACAAAGATACGTTCCCGGTCTTAATGTGAATGTATATAAAAACGTTATATTTATAAAAAGCCCAGTGTAGGATTCTGACTATGAGCGGTGCAAATGTAATCGTTGTAAAAGCCATCAGTGCACAGTAAAATTCTAAGACGGCTGCAATCCGTAAGTTATAAATCCTATCTGTTGAACCCCAGTCTCCCGCAGGAGACCAAACATCATGCCCAAGCAGGACAGAACCCCAGCGTGGCCAGAGAAGATATTGTGCTTATGAGCTAGCAACCACTAGGTGTCCTACCCGACATCAGGGTTTTCTCAGTGTAGGAGTAGAGAGAGACCACCTCCACCACTGCAGATGAACTAGTTATATTTTATTAATACTCAGCCATACAAAAATAACATCTTGTGCGGAGGATGATCTCTTGACTAAAAGCTCCTCATGGTTGCCATGTCCACATTATAAAGCACACACACACGCACACACACGCACGCACGCACGCACGCGCGCGCACGCACGCACGCACACACACACACACACACACACACACACACACACACACACACACACACACACACACACATATATATATCGTCGTTGTCGGGTGGAAACCTCGTATCTCCAAGTTTCAAATGTTTTACGTTCTTTCGCAAATTAAAGCTCTGCTTCATCATACAAGGCCGTCGCACAAACGTAGTGAAAACAGCAGATCTACAAGCACACAACGCCTCGCGGTGCGAGGCGTTGTGTGCTTGTAGATCGGATGTTTTCACTAGTTTAGATAATTTTTAAAATGATAAATGCAAAACAAGCACATCAGAACATGAGTATTTTGTATTTACAGGTGGAAATGTTTTAGCCACTGGCTGAAGGATTGATAGAGCTGCTAAAGATGTTGTGCCGTCTCATCACGTCATCTGATTCCGCCTCCATCGTCAGTCCCCGTGCCTCCACATGTGTTTTCTGTGTCAGTGTTTCAGTGATCAGGCAGTTCTCGGGCTTGACGTCAAGACTGAGTGTTGTGTTTACACTTCTCTCTGCTCCCGCTGTTAACCCCTGAGAGCTCTGGGATATGTCTCTCGCTCTCTGTGCCCTTTAAAGGTTGCATTCATTGTGAGCGTGAGGTGAAAAAAGAAAACGGCGACATTCTTCAGTGTGAGGATGCGTTTCCCGGCATGCAGCCACTCTGGATCGTTATCGTAGGATTGAGGGGTTCAGCTCATTTCACCAAGAGTCTGTGAGAGTGGCACTTTTCTGTGATGCCGTCCTGTACGATTAGGTGCCATTTTTAATTGAGAATAACCAAGTAGATGAGATTGATATGGAGCGATTGGCTGATTCTGGCTTAGTCACAGACCTGTCACCGGTATGTTTGAATTTAGGTTACCGTTGTAGGCTGAGGAGTGTGGCGTTAATGTGGGGAAATGTAACTTAAAGTATTCCAAGTCTGTATTTTTTATGATGGTGTTACTGATGGTGGTGTGATTGTAAAACTTGATTCAAAGTATTCGATGTGTTTCCTCTGATGGTATTAATGCTGTGGTGGAATTTTAAACCTTAATGCAAAGTCTGAGTTTCTACTGACGGTGTTACTGTAATTATTTGGGTTGATTGCAAACTCTTTCATTGAGAGGATGTCTGTGTTGTTGTTCTGATGCCAAATCTTGTTGTTTCCCTGTAGGACAGAGAGCTGAGGCCGGAGGAAATGGACGGTGAGTTGTTTCTCCTTTCTCTTCCTCTCAAGATATGTCAAATCAGGTCATCTGTGTTGTTGCTCACATTAAGCAGTTTATGGAGCATGAAAACAAATACAATATATTTGATGTATTATTAGATAAAAGGCCAGGAATTGTGTGTGTGTGTGTGTGTGTGTGTGTGTGTGTGTGTGTGTGTGTGTGTGTGTGTGGGTGTGTGTGTGTGTGTGT